>NC_090646.1:613842404-613922404 GCF_040937935.1 Hyperolius riggenbachi | reverse complement strand
TACAATCTTCAAGTTTAAGAAGGGTACATTAGTTCCCTTCACAAAACACAAAGCCATCCCTGGGTGGGCTTGAACCACCAACCTTTCGGTTAATAGCCAAATGCTCTAACCAATTGTGCCACAGACACTTTGTATGTAGTTGCTGCTAAATGGCTATCTGGGGTTCTCTTCGGACAACTGTTGAACACAAAAGGCAAGGCCGCCCCTGGGTGGGCTTGAACCACCAACCTTTCGATTAACAGCCAAATGCACTAACCGATTGTGCTGATAAGACATTTTGGAAGCAATTTAAAGGTCACTTCCGGTTTTCCATCCGGATACCCGGATTTACCCAGATAATGGGTTTGGATATCCGGATCTATTCGGATTGCGGAACGGTTCGAATTCGGATATCTGGATTTATCCAGATATTTTGCTATCTGGATCCGGATCAACTCGGATATCAAAAAGAGGTATCTGAGCACCACTGGTCCTGTGTGAGAGTAGGGTTATGTTAGGGTTAGGCAGTGGTAGAGGAAGGGTCCTGTGTGAAAGGAGGGTTAGGGTTAGGCATCGGTAGAGGGAGGGTCATGTGTGAGAATAGGGTTAGGTTAGGGTTAGGCAGTGGTAGAGGGAGGGTCCTGTGTGAGAGTAGGGTTAGGTTAGGGTTAGGCATCGGTAGAGGGAGGTTTCTGTGGGAGAGTATGGTTAGGTTAGGGTTAGGCATCGGTAGAGGAAGGTTTCTGTGGGAGAGTAGGGTTAGGTTAGGGTTAGGCATCAGTAGAGGGAGGGATTCTGTGTGAGAGTAGGGTTAGGTTAGGGTTAGGCAGTGGTAGAGGGAGGGTCCTGTGTGAGAGTAGGGTTAGGTTAGGGTTAGGCATCGGTAGAGGGAGGTTTCTGTGGGAGAGTAGGGTTAGGTTAGGGTTAGGCAGTGGTAGAGGGAGGGTCCTGTGTGAGAGTAGGGTTAGGTTAGGGTTGGGCATCGGTAGAGGGAGGTTTCTGTGGGAGAGTAGGGTTAGGTTAGGGTTAGGCATCAGTAGAGGGAGGGATTCTGTGGTAGAGTAGGGTTAGGTTAGGGTTAGGCAGTGGTAGAGGGAGGGTCCTGTGTGAGAGTAGGGTTAGGTTAGGGTTAGGCATCGGTAGAGGGAGGTTTCTGTGGGAGAGTAGGGTTAGGTTAGGGTTAGGCAGTGGTAGAGGGAGGGTCCTGTGTGAGAGTAGGGTTAGGTTAGGGTTGGGCATCGGTAGAGGGAGGTTTCTGTGGGAGAGTAGGGTTAGGTTAGGGTTAGGCATCAGTAGAGGGAGGGATTCTGTGTGAGAGTAGGGTTAGGTTAGGGTTAGGCAGTGGTAGAGGGAGGGTCCTGTGTGAGAGTAGGGTTAGGTTAGGGTTAGGCATCGGTAGAGGGAGGTTTCTGTGGGAGAGTAGGGTTAGGTTAGGGTTAGGCATCGGTAGAGGAAGGTTTCTGTGGGAGAGTAGGGTTAGGTTAGGGTTAGGCATCGGTAGAGGAAGGTTTCTGTGGGAGAGTAGGGTTAGGTTAGGGTTAGGCATCGGTAGAGGAAGGTTTCCTTGGGAGAGTATGGTTAGTTTAGGGTTAGGCATGGGTAGAGGAAGGTGTTTGTGGGAGAGTAGGGTTAGGTTAGGGTTAGGCATCAGTAGAGGGAGGGATTCTGTGTGAGAGTAATTACTGATATTCTACTAGCGCCTTTTTTACATGTATGCACAGGAGATGCTGCCTATATGTTATTTTTGGGGGTATCATGCTGTTTGTATATTATTTTGTGTGTGTGATTTCGGGGGGGAGGAGGGGATACATGCCTATTTGTTCATTTGTGATCTACATTGCTATAAATAAGTTATTTACAGGGGGAACACAACGTTTTTATTTTGTGGGTACATGCCAGGGGTGTGGTACGTAATTCCTGACCATGTTCAATACTATATCTCCTCCGATTTGTAGCAACTTGGAAGGATATGTCATTCGGGCTCCGGCTATCGCTGGAACCCCCGAATTACCCTAGCACAGGTAGCACACTTAGAGTTGAGCTGAAATTTTCGTAATTTCGCATTACTATAATTACGCATGCGAAATTTGCGATTACGATGCGAAATTAGCGTAGCGAAATTGCCCTTAAAATCGTAATTGAAAATACCGTAAGCGTAATTTTCAACGCGAAATTTCGCGTTTCGTTCATGCCGTAATTTCGCATTAAACGCTACCGTAATTTCGCGTTAAACGGTAACGCTCTGTATAATATAAAAAAGCCGCCGACTTTAAGGGTTAATAGCAAAGCCCCCTTAAATGCTAAGAGCCTCAAATTTGGAGAATATATTAAGGAGATCAGGAGGAATAAGAGGAAACATTTTTTTTTCAAAAAGACCTTATAGTTTTTGAGAAAATCGATGTTAAAGTTTCAAAGTAAAAATGTATACATTTAAAAACCCGCCGACTTTAACGGTTAATAGCAAAGCCTGCTTAAAGTTTAGGAACACCAAATTCCTAGGGTATATTAAGGGGATCAGTGGGAATAAGAGGAAAATTTTTTTTTCAAAAACACCTTATAGTTTTTGAGAAAATCGATTTTTAAGTTTCAAGGGCAAAAATGTCTTTTAAATGCGGAAAATGTCAGTTTTTTTTGCACAGGTAACAATAGTGTATTATTTTCATAGATTCCCCCAAGTGGGAAGAGTTTTACTTACTTCGTTCTGAGTGTGGGAAATATTAAAAAAAAACGACGTGGGGTCCCCCCTCCCAGACCTCTTTAACCCCTTGCCCCCATGCAGGCTGGGATAGCCAGAATGCGGAGCACCGGCCGCGTGGGGCTCCGCACCCTGACTATACCAGCCCGCATGGTCCATGGATTGGGGGGTCTCGGAAGGGGAGGGGCAGCCAAGCTTTCCCCTCCCCCTCCGAGCCCTTGTCCAATCCAAGGACAAGGGGCTCTTCTCCACCTCCGATGGGCGGTGGAGGTGGAGGCCGCGATTTCCTAGGTGGGGGGTTCATGGTGGAATCTGGGAGTCCCCTTTAAAAAGGGGTCCCCCAGATGCCCACCCCCCTCCCAGGAGAAATGAGTATAGAGGTACTTGTAGTACCCCTTACCCATTTCCTTTAAGAGTTAAAAGTAAATAAACACACAAACACATAGAAAAAGTATTTTAATTGAACAAAAAACATAACCACGAAAAAAGTCCTTTAATATTCTTAATTAACCATTATACTTATCTGTCCCTTTAAATAAATGATCCCACGCAATATCCTCGGAAATGTTCTATCAGTTACAATGTAACAAAGTTATTACAATATAACAACTTTGTTACATTGTAACTACGCCGCACCCGACGTCACTCACCGCCGCCTCCGCATCTGCGCTGCAGGACCCGACAGAGCTCTGAGCTATAGCTCAGAGCTCTCCAAAGCATCTTTGTATTTGGGCTCCAAGGAGCCCCATTGGTCCTTAGCAGACCAATGGGGTTCCTTCTGATTTGAAGGAACCCCATTGGTCTGCTAAGGACCAATGGGGCTCCTTGGAGCCCAAATACAAAGATGCTTCTCAGAGCTCTGAGCTATATAGCTCAGAGCTCTGTCGGGTCCGTGCAGGACGCTAAGTCCCCGCCGGCTCCGCTGCCCTCCCCGCCTCTCCCACATGTCACCCACATGTCACCCACATGTGGGTGACATGTGGGTGACAGATGTGGGCGGGGTGGACAGCGGGAGCTGCGGGGACTTAGCGTCCTGCACGGACGTGTATGCGGCGGCTGAGCGGCGAGTGGCGTCGGGTGCGGCGTAGTTACAATGTAACAAAGTTGTTACATAATAACTTTGTTACATTGTAACTGATAGAACATTTCCGAGGATATTGCGTGGGATCATTTATTTAAAGGGACAGGTAAGTATTAATGGTTAATTAAGAATATTAAAGGACTTTTTTCGTGGTTATGTTTTTTGTTCAATTAAAATACTTTTTCTATGTGTTTGTGTGTTTATTTACTTTTAACTCTTAAAGGAAATGGGTAAGGGGTACTACAAGTACCTCTATACTCATTTCTCCTGGGAGGGGGGTGGGCATCTGGGGGACCCCTTTTTAAAGGGGACTCCCAGATTCCACCATGAACCCCCCCACCCAGGAAATCGCGGCCTCCACCTCCACCGCCCATCGGAGGTGGAGAAGAGCCCCTTGTCCTTGGATTGGACAAGGGCTCGGAGGGGGAGGGGAAAGCTTGGCTGCCCCTCCCCTTCCGAGACCCCCCAATCCATGGACCATGCGGGCTGGTATAGTCAGGGTGCGGAGCCCCACGCGGCCGGTGCTCCGCATTCTGGCTATCCCAGCCTGCATGGGGGACAAGGGGTTAAAGAGGTCTGGGAGGGGGGACCCCACGTCGTTTTTTTTTTATATTTCCCACACTCAGAACGAAGTAAGTAAAACTCTTCCCACTTGGGGGAATCTATGAAAATAATACACTATTGTTACCTGTGCAAAAAAAACTGACATTTTCCGCATTTAAAAGACATTTTCGCCCTTGAAACTTAAAAATCGATTTTCTCAAAAACTATAAGGTCTTTTTGAAAAAAAAATTTTTCCTCTTATTCCCACTGATCCCCTTAATATACCCTGGGAATTTGGTGTTCCTAAACTTTAAGCAGGCTTTGCTATTAACCGTTAAAGTCGGCGGGTTTTCAAATGTTTACATTTTTCCTTTGAAACTTTAACATCGATTTTCTCAAAAACTATAAGGTCTTTTTGAAAAAAAAATTTTTCCTCTTATTCCTCCTGATCTCCTTAATATATTCTCCAAATTTGAGGCTCTTAGCATTTAAGCGGGCTTTGCTATTAACCCTTAAAGTCGGCGGCTTTTTAATATTATACGGAGCGTTACGGTTTAACGCGAAATTACGGTAGCGTTTAATGCGAAATTACGGCATGATACGACTGTAATGCGAAAATTACGCGAAAATTACGCTTACGCGAAATTTCGCGAAATCCTTCTTCATTACGATTATGTACTTACGGCCATAATCGTAATTACACTAATTACGCGAAATTTCGCAAAATCGTAATTAGGTCATTACGCTCATCTCTAAGCACACTATAGCATTAGTGCTATAAAGACCATGGGCAGATTTCAGGCAAGGCCACAAAGTCCATGTCCTAGGGCACCAGGAAAGCAATGGGCAGGCTGTGGGCAGCAGGGTGGCAGTAGCAGACTAGGGATGCTCGGAAAATTCCACGGAATTATGAATTCCGTGATTCCGGCCGGAATTAGGTTAATTCCGATTCCGGTAGTCAAAACGGAATTCCTATACCTCTCAAACGGAATTCCGCGGAAATTTTATAATTCCGACGGAATTTTCCGGAATAGCACAAAAAAAATCTCCCTCTCTCTCTCTACAAACCCAGGACGTAGTGTGTAGTAGGTAGCTGTCTTAACCTCTAGACCATGACCCACACTACATGCTAAAGCTGGCCTAGCATAAACCATACTACCATTATGATCAATTCGATTGAAAAAGTAGCATGATTAAGGATCTGTACTTTTTGAAAAGCATGCTTATATACCATAGCTGGGATTTGAACCCAGGACGCAGTGTGTAGTAGGTAGCTGTCTTAACCTCTAGACCATGACCCACACTACATGCTAAAGCTGGCCTAGCATAAACCATACTACCATTATGATCAATTCGATAGAAAAAGTAGCATGATTAAGGATTTGTACTTTTTGAAAAGCATGCTTATATACCATAGCTGGGATTTGGCGTACATCAAAAAAGGGCGTCGGGAAAAAAGGGCGCGTGGTGTAAACGATAAACAGTATTATCGTTTATTGAAATATTGTGTAGAATTTCGTTTAGAAATAGTGTTTTAAGAATTTATAAATCACTAAATAATGTGTATGAGATCGGCAATTCTTAAAACGTTAATCTTCCCTATTTGTAAACTGAAACTTATTTTAACGTTTGTTAAAAACCCTCCCTGTACCTCTCCCTAACCCCTAGACCCCCTGTTGGTGCCTAAACCTAAGACCCCCCTGTTGGTGCCTAAACCTAAGACCCCCCTGTTAGTGCCTAAACCTAAGACCCCCCAGTTGGTGCCTAAACCTAAGACCCCCCTGTTGGTGCCTAAACCTAAGACCCCCCAGTTGGTGCCTAAACCTAAGACCCCCTGTTGGTGCCTAAACCTAAGACCCCCCTGTTGGTGCCTAAACCTAAGACCCCCTATGGATAATAATGTTTTACAGACATTAATAAATAAAAAATGTAAATAAAAAATGTAATTAATTTTTTTGGGTGGATAATAATGTTTTAGAAATGTTTTATAAATAGTGATTTAGTATCTTTATAAACGTTATTCGTCACGGGCACATTTTGTAAAGTTAAATCATCACAAACTTAGTTATAAATCCTTAAAATTCTCCGGGCGCCGTTTGTTAAAACGTTAATAATCTCGGGCGCCTTTTTCTCCCTGTTCGGCGCCCAATAAACGATATTTATAATGGGAGTGAATGAGGCGCCCTTTTTGTCCACTTGTCTCATGGGCCCAAATCTACTGCTTCCGGGATTTGAACCCAGGACGCATTGTGTAGTAGGTAGCTGTCTTAACCTCTAGACCATGACCCACAATACATGCTAAAGCTGGCCTAGCATAAACCATACTACCATTATGATCAATTCGATGGAGGAGGAGGAGATTTTAAAATTTTTCCGACGGAATTCCGTATAAGGTGGAATTCCGCAGAATAGCCCCGGAATAGCCTTGGAATGGAACGGTAACGGAATTTCTATATGACGGAATGCGGAATTGTCCCGGAAACGGAAATGGGCTCTTTCGACCATGCCTGTAGCAGACTACCAAACATTAATTCTGCTACACAGAGTTTGCACATAGCGGCCGGCAGCCACCAACAGCCGGAATTGGCACTCGGGAGATGAAGAGGCAACGAACAGTGATCTCTGAGCTGCCTGTCACTCACCGAATGTGCTGCTCGCCAGGGAGCTTACAATCTAATCCCTGCCATCATGTCACTTACTGTCCTCAGGGGAGTTTATGATTGATGAAATCCCTGCCATCACTTCACTAACTGTCCTCAGAGGAGCCTACAATCTAATCCCTGCCATGTTGGTGGTGAAGTTTAGGATGCTCTCAGTCCAGGGGCAGCTGGTGATAGTGGGCCTTGAGCAGGGTGGTATGTGGGTAATATAGCGCCTATGGCAAACACTGAGATTGCATCCACCCTCCCCCATCAGACCATCTTGTCCCATAATAACAACTTCTTTTTTTGCAATGATACAAGTCTCCCCAGTATAGTTTGCTAGAGGTAGTTCACCCAGTATGAGTAGACCCCAGTTTACGTTGCCCTCCCAGTATATGCAGGGCCGGATTAAGGCCTAGGCCCCCTAGGCCATGGCCTAGGGCACCACAGGAGGAAGGGCACCAAAGCAGCAGGCTAAACTGGTGCAGCATTTGCAAGCTTGCAAATGCTGCAATGCATGGAGATCAGGCGAGCGATGTGGTATTCTACTGCTAGCTGCCTGTGCAGCAGCCACCTTGCTCTCTGCACATTTGCATTGTGGCCAGCGGCTATAGAATTGAGCATTGGAGACAGAAAGGAAGAGGAAGCTTCTGCACTGGAGATGAGCGGAGAAATGAGTGACTCTGATGGCTGCTGCGGTGTGAAGGCGAGCTGGCTACCTATACTGAAAGGTGGGGTGGGAAAATGAGGGATTAAGGGAGTCATCTGGCTACCTATACTGGAGGGAAAGGGGGAGGAGTCATCTGGCTACATATACTAAAGGGAAGGGGGAATCTGGCTACCTATACTGGAGGGAAAGAGGGGAGGAGTCATCTGGCTACGTATACGGGGGGGGGGGGAGTCATCAGGCTACCAATACTAGAGGGAAGGGGGAGGAGTCATCTAGCTACCTATTGAAGGGGGGCGGCTGGCGACAGTGGCCTAGGGCGGTAAAGAATACAAATCCGGCCCTGAGTATATGTAGTTAGAGATGTCTCCCCAGTATAAGTAGCCTTCTTTAGCATAAGTGATAAGAGGTATCCCCCCAGTATAAGTAGTCCCCCAGTATAGGTAATGAGAGGTTCCCTCCAGTATAAGTAGCCCCCCCCCCCCCCCTCCAGTGCATACATTTGAAATTGGCGCCGGGAGACTTGGATATGGCTGATCCAGCTCCTGCACAAGTCCCGGCAGCGTTAATTACTATTTCCCCTCCACGCCGCCATGGATGGTGGAGAATGATTTAATTCGGCTTCCAGCTATTGCTGGAGGCCGAATCATTGTGTTTTAAAAGCAACTTCAGCTCTGTCTTCTGAAGGCGCCGACGTTACTCACTGAGCACCGCTATAGCTGTAATTCCTATTACAGTCTATGGTGGCACCGGCTGTGCCCAAATCTTCCTGCGCTGAAAAGCACTGCTCTGCCCCCAGTATAGGTAGTGAGAGATGTCCTCCAGTATAAGAGCAGGTACAAATGCCTGAGAGGCATCGCTCAGTATGCTGGTGGAGCATGAGGGAGGAGGAGCCATGGTGCCCATGGTGCTCTGGCGGCCATGGCACAAGACATGCCTGCACCCCTCTAGATACGCCTTGAGTACAAATCCGGCCCTGATAACGGCACCTTACCGCCGAGTGACAAAATCGTGCTTCACCGGGATGAGCTCAGATTTTCTTCTAAGTACTTTTGGCATGGAAATTTACATGATATATTGAAAAAAAAACCTTTATTCCCCAGAGTGGATAATAATTATGGCATTGATAATGATAATTAGTGATTGCAGCTGAATCTGGCCTTTAAAGAAAAGCAGGATAATAGATGCATATCCTTTCATTGCACTGAGCCCAGCTTTTATTATAAGCGTTATAATAAATGTGCGATGTACAGACAGCCAGGCCTGTATCTCCTGGAGAATGGTCACAGGAATGAAAAACATGAGTTTAATTGATTTTCTCTTTTATTTAAGCGGCAGAGAGGCCAGTCAGCTGTGTAATTTATACCATTCTCAGGTCTGGAAAAATACCACGCATCCAATTTAAAGAATTACTCCTTATTTCTTAATAATATCTATTAGCTGGCAAATTACAGCTCTGCAGTGACCTGAGAAGGAGCCCAGGTACAATGTCAGTGCGGAACACAGAGTGCTCATTAGTAGCCTCACTTCCTACTGCTTTGTCTGTCAAATTCATGGCTTTTATTCTGTCTTCCTAGTACTTGTCTCTAGTGGATCCAGTGTTGGTGGAGAGTAGACAAAACTTCTTTCTTTTTTGATGAGCATAGGAACGTGTGGTGGCTGTCTCAGTTGTGTAGACTCTCTGTGTCACCGGATCCACATTAAAGGCCCGTTTCTACTAGAGCGGTGCGATTCCGTTGCGGAAAACGTAAAAACGAATTTGCATGCGGATGCAAATTCGTATGCGTTTGTATGCAAATTTTAACGTGAAAACGCGTCAAAATTCGCATCTGTTTGTAAGTATGCGAATTTAAAGAGAGTCTGAAGCGAGAATAAATCTCGCTTCTGAGCTCATATTCAGCAGGGGCATATGTGCCTCTGCTAAAACGCCGCTATCGCGCCGCTAAACAGGGGTCCCTTACCTCACAAATCCCCTCCGTGCAGCAGGGGATCTCTTCCACATAGAGGCAGGGCTAATCGCCACAGCCCTGCCTCACGCGCGTTTGTCAGCGCGTATCTCCGCCTCTCCCCCGCCCCTCTCAATCTTCCTTCACTGAGAGGGGCGGGGGAGAGGCGGCGATGCGCCACTGATAGACGGCACTGAGAGCCAGGGCTGCAGCCGTTAGCCCTGCCTCAAGAGCAGCAAAATCTACGACCAAGTTGGTCGTACACTTTGCAGGGGGGGGGGGGGGGAAGGTTGGGTGGTAAGGGACCCCCAATTAGCCGCGGCATAGCGGCGTTTTAGCAGGGGCACACATGCCCCTGCTGAATATAAGCACTGAAGCGAGATTTATTCTCGCTTCAGTGTCTCTTTAACCATGTTAGTGGATGTGTTCTTTTACATTGATTTTAAGCTAAAACGTACGCGAATTTGCATGGAAAATTTGCATAGATAAAACGCAGGTGAATTTCCTATTAAATACATTACAGACGAATTGCACACTAGCCTTGCTGTGTGCGAATTCTGATGACTCTGCTGTGTAGATTTTTTTTGCACAGTCCACCGCACAGAATTTCTGACAGGTGGAAACATGCCCATTGACTATTATTGGGTATGCGAATCTGCATGCAGAAAACGCATGCAGATTCGCTCTAGTGGAAACGGGCCCTTACACTCTGTTCCCACTGCCACGTGCGGCCAGTGGGAGTGGAAAGCGTAGTGTGCGCTCCAATGGTCCACTAAGGTCTGGCTGGAGGCCAGGGGGAGGCGCTTCCCTAGAGGCTATATGGGGAAGTACATCCGCCTGTACCGGGATTACCGCTTACTGCAACAGATCCCACGGATCCCTTGCAATGTGATAAGTAAGAACGGCTCCTATATATAAAATAGGAGCCGCTCACTGTCCGTCTAGCAATGAGCAGAGAGCGGACAAAGAATGCCAGTTCGCCGCTCTAGTGGGCACACAATATTAGGCCTCAAACCCACTAGAGCGATTTTGTGAGCGTTTAGAGAGCGATTCAAACCGCTAGCGATTTCCCTAAACGCTTAGCTAATGTTAATGGATGAGCCAAATTCCACTAGCGCGATTGCGATAACCAAATCGCAAAACGCAGGACATGGAGCATTTTTCGCGTTTAGCGCTAGTGGTTAGCGTTTCTGCAATGTAAAGTATATAAACGCTGGCGTAATCGCTCATCAAAACCTACACAGAGTGATTTGCTAGCGTTTTGAAATGACTGCACACTGTAAACAAATTAAAATTAATTGAAAGGAGCAATCAGAATTAAAAACGCTAATCGCTAGCAAGATGCTTATACTTTTTAAAATCGCCACCCAAATCGCCAGAAAACGCTCATGAAATCGCTTACAAAACGCTCAAACAAAACGCTAGCGATTGCGATTAGCGATTTGTAGTGGGTTCCAGGCCTTAGGCTCTGTTTGTTACCACTAGAGGGAAGAACAGGCTTTTTTTTGTCAGTTCTCCACTCATTGCTAAGCAGAAAGTGATGTTATAAAGTGATGTTATGTTATAAATAGGAGCCGTTCAAACTTGTCCCATTGCAAGGGATCCGAGGGATCCGTTACAGTAAGCGGACCACACTTCTGTGCAGGCCGCGATAATCCCAGGCCAGGCAGATGCGCTCCCACGTATAGCCTATGGGGGAGACTGCACCCCCCTCCCCCTCCCGGCCTTCAGCTGCATCCCTGCAGACCATCAGAGCGGACATTATAGAGGACATTATTTGGTCCACTCCCGCTGGCAGCAAATGGTGGGAACACAGCCTAAGGGCCCATTCACACTATAAATCGCAAAACAGTTGCACTTAGCACTACCATTTTGCGTTGGTGATTTTACCGCGATTAGCACGGTAAATCACTGCTCACACTTATGCGATTCAAAGCGACTGTGATCAGTGCCTTATTAAGCACTGTACCACGATCGCTCCAGAATAGCGGCAAAATGCTGCACGTAACGCGTTTTGTGATTGAAGCTAATCGCATTTCAACAGCTATCTGTGCCAATCACGGCAGTGAGATCACTGCCATATACTTTTTATTGCGCTAGCATTTTAAGTAGCATTTCTTTTGGAGTTAACACCATTTATGTGTAGTGAGGTCTGCAGACAGGATCTGACTCTACACAGGGACACATACAGTGTCGATCATATATTCTGCAGACCAGCGGTGTCTTTTTGGACTTTCACACACTGTGGCTGATAGTCACTAGGGATTGGGGACTAGCGTAAACATGGGTGTGAGCCAGAAACAGCAGTCTGTCGCCATTGACCCAGCAAAGCATGTAACATCTTGCTAACTGAATAAAAGAGCATATTTACTACTGGTGGTGTCAGCTTTCAGTTTTTCCTTGGCATTGGACTCCAGAGTGCAGGGGTCTTCAGGATTGGACACACCTGTCCTCTCTAAATACATACAGGGTGCATTTCTCTGTTTTCCTTCTGTCCTGTGCAAGAGTTCAGGTACACTTCAACATTAATCAGAACTACTACTGGTCTGGTGTATGGGCAGGGCTGGTTCTTTTTTTATGAAGCAAGGTGAAACATTTGCATCAGGCACCAGGATTACAGGGGCAGCATGTTGGTACTGTGCTTACACTAACAGCATGCAGTCAGAGTAGGAGGAGAAGCGAGAGGAGAGTGAGGTGAAGAGGTCATCACTGGGGAAAAGCAGCTTGTTGTGCTGTGTGAGGAGTCTGACAGTGAGTGAGGAGAGGGAGGCAGGAGAGCAGCAGTGTTTCATTTGTCTTGCACAGCAGAAGGGATGATGTGGCACTGGCACTGCTATCCTCACTGAGGAGGAATGGAGTGGCTGAGAATGAGCAGCATGTTTTACACAGACTCACTGCCAGCCAGTGAACATTGGACACTGTTTTCCCTCAGCTATGGTCTTTAGATGATAAACATTGGCACTGTTCCTCCTTCTCTATTGTGTTGAGCTGCAGCATGTCATGTGAGAACATTAAAGAGACACTGAAGCGTAAAAAAAAAATTATGATATAATGAATTGGTTGTGTAGTACGGATAATTACTAGAACAGTAGTAGCAAAGAAAATATTTTCATATTTTTATTTTCAGCTATTTAGTGTTTTTTAGAGCATTGCATCGTTCTCTAATATTTGCAGTTTACACACTACTCAGCATTCTAAATGATTTTACAGAGCATGCCAGTGAACTGTTGACCTGTCCTCTAGAGAGAAAAAGAAAATACAGTGACTGACAGTTGAGATAACCAGCTTTAGAAGACAGAGCTCTCTGTGACTTTGGAAGTCGTGGAGCTCAATGGCTCTTTTGCATAGATAACAACTGGAGTTTCTTAACTCTTCCTGTACTGGAAACAACATTAGACTTATGTCTCTGTTCCCAATGTTTTATTTCTTAGCTGTACTACACATACAAATTATTATATCATATTTT
Organism: Hyperolius riggenbachi; assembly: GCF_040937935.1. NCBI lineage: Eukaryota > Metazoa > Chordata > Amphibia > Anura > Hyperoliidae > Hyperolius > Hyperolius riggenbachi. Next base: position 613,909,385 of record NC_090646.1, on the reverse strand, counting down.
TTTTTTTTGCTTCAGTGTCTCTTTAAATGAAGTAGAGTAAATTCTCTGGTAGTGTGTGATCATTCGAAATGGAGGGGGGGGGGAAGCGCGATTCATCACAAGTTTGTCTCAGGCAGCAAAAAGTCTAGAACCAGCCCCGTGTAAAGGTCATATTTCCACTAAAAAACATGCTGTGGCAGATATCTGCATGTATGTAGGGTAGGAGTTAACAATATAGTAAAGGGGTATAAAACCCTGACATAATATTCAATCATTGCATTCCAGCGGTTCTGGAGGAGTGTTTAGCTTCTAAGGGTACAATGGTTAATTTGCATATATTCAGCAGTGATGCACTGGGAGACATCTCAAGCTCACTCCAACCTGAATTATCGCAAATTCTTTCTGTTTTAGGAAAGCAAACTTTTGTTTTTCATAATATTCAATAAAGACATGTTTTCCTACTTTTTATATGCCATACGGTTATCAGATTTGCTTTTGTGCATAAGTATTATTATTCATTTAGAAATTATACGTTCCCAAAGTACACATTTTTTCTCTGAGAGCTGACTTTGCATTTTATTTATAACTGCTTTATTCATGTTCTAACATAAGCAGAAATGCTCTCTGATTGTCTGACTTTGTTCAGCAGAGCCTGCAGTGTCAGAAGTGTTTATTTACATTCCTCACTTGATACAATTAAATACAAGATAACATTATCTGCACTTCGGATGCATCCAGCTTTGCTGGCAGGGAACTTCTAAGTCCTGTGTGTAACTCTTTGAATGCTGTTCTCGTAACAAAAAAAAAAATACTGGCTGTATATAATATGATGTAAATAATCTATTAGAGCAAAGAAGAAATGCTGGGTTACATTTCGCTTTAAAATCTCATGTGATTCCCCCGGCTCCCGACTAGTGCTGTCCAAAGCAGGGTGAAGAGTATGACTGTCAGAGTCCCATGCTGATTCTGATGATCTTAGGAGGGTGCCTCCCAAGAGCTGATCTTATAGCAAAGGTTGTCAGTTCAAATAAGTATCTCATAACTAAGTCATCAACTTTTTTATCTTAATTTGTATTGAAATATAATGTAATTTTCCACTCATTTCTCATCCTCTTTATTACTTTTTTCAGCACGGCTTTGTTTTTATATTTATGCTTTTTCCCAATAGGTTTTATCTTTATGGTAATCCCATTTAAAATGTGTATACACTAAGCTGCTTCTTTATACTTTTGTGGAGTTATTTATGTCTTGTGAACATATGGCGGACAGAAGGGGTCAGCTAAATAACTGGGTTACGTCTGCCCTTAAAAAGAATAATCTGTTCATGCCTCCTTCCAGTCTCCTACGTCCATACATGCCTGCATCTACGCATTTTTATTTTACTATTTTTGTAACTACTTCACTTTCATCATAACAGTCTTGCCTGGGGTACCTTAAAGGAAATGTGTTTGATACATATATGCATATGTATGTGCATTTATACAGTATACATACAGTGTTTTGTTGGATCTAAAATATTTTGAAGTATCTGAACTTCACATAATCATACATTAGATAATTTAATTAGAAACCTTAGCTTTTTGCTGTTGTTTTGTTCCTTTTAACTTAAAGGAAACCTGAACAAAGTAAAATTATTTAAAATAAACACATGATGTACCTGCAAATAAATATAACTGTAACGATTGGGTGCTGCAACTCAGACGTCTGATTATTTGTGATCTGCAGAATCACCAATAATACAGACGCTATACCTGATTATGTGGTGATCTGCAGTATCACCAATAATACTAGTATAGCTAGCTGAGAGTAAGGTGTGGTGTTTGGTGCAACAGTATAGACTACTTCAGAGGAGCTGGAGGGTCTACCAACACAAATAACAATACCTTTACCAGATGAGCTGGCAAAGTACTAATAATAAGAGAACTAAAGAAGTTTGGCTAAACCTTACCAGAGGGGCTGGTAAGGTACTGACAGTACAAATGACTGAATAGTTAAACTAGACCTTTCCAGAGGAGCTGGGAAGTTAATAACAGCACAAGTGACTGAATGGTTTAGCAAGACCTTGTCAGAGGAGCTGGCAAGGTACTAACAGTCCCTGGAGCTTATACTAGTGAGTCTGAACCTCACCAGAAGAGCTGGTGGGTTCTAATGGCCATAGCACCTCACCAGTGACAAGGGCAGGAATAGGGAAGGAATCACAGAGGTTAGTGGGTTAGGCAGTGTGCCTTTAATGCTGCTTATAGCAAATTATAGGCTTGTCTGAACAGGTGTGTTTTCAGAGTACGTTTGAAGGTTTCCATGCTCAGGGCATGACAAACCGGCTAAGGGAGAGAGTTCCAAAGTAGGGGGACAGCCCGTGAGAAATCTTGGATGCGAGAGTGAGAGGAGGTGACCAGGCTAGAGGACAAAAGGGTCTCCTGTGAGGAACGAATGATCCGGGCGGGGAGGTATCTGGAGATTAACGAGGAAATGTATGGAGGTGATAGCTTGTGTAGAGCTTTGTATGCAACTGGTAACCAATGGAGGGAGTGGCAGAAGGGGGGTTGCCTCAGAGGATCTGGAGAGTGGATAATTCCATTGATCACAGAGCACAAACAGGAAACGGAAGAGGAGAAAGAGATTGATGATTAGACTATGCGGGTGGTAAGTATGGCATGTGTAAGTTTATTTTGACTTTTATTTTTCAGGCTAGGTTTGCTTTAAGCTCCCGGTTTGACTAGCAAATTTGTACTGCCGTGTGTGTGTGTGCGTGTGTGTGTGCGTGTGTGCGTGCGTGTTGTTAAATATGAACTATTACCTGTAAATATTTCATATGTACCACAGGAATGCAATAGTCAGAGCTGCAAAAATGCAGTATAGTGAGTGGTGGGAGATCAGATTTTCAGGCATTCCTTGTCAAGCCAAGTAAACGTAAAGGAATGTCCTCTTGCCGACATTTAAAAGCAGTACCTGGAGACATGTTGCTACTGTTAAAGGACTTCCCAGGCCAAAAACAAGAAAATGACACTATACCTTTTTAATATCAGAATCCACGGAGGACGTCCAGCGCGTCCCCTGCACCGTTCCGCCGTCATTGCAGCCCTTTTCGTTCCCCCATGGCTCGGCCCGACTCCACTGAACGGGTCGCATGTATGCCACAAGTAAGATGGCCGCCGCCTTGAGCCGCGGCTGCGCAGTACGCTTTGCCGCGAGTGCGACTGCGCAGCCTTGGGCAGCATTACGGGACTCTGTACGCGGCGGGAGGCGAGCTAAAGGCTGCGCAGTCGCACTCGCGGCAAAGCGTACTGCGCAGCCGCGGCTCAAGGCGGCGGCCATCTTACTTGTGGCATACATGCGACCAGTTCAGTGGGGTCGGGCCAAGCCATGGGGGAACGAAAAGGGCTGCAATGACGGCGGAACGGTGCGGGGGACGCGCTGGACGTCCTCCGTGGATTCTGATATTAAAAAGGTATAGTGTCATTTTCTTGTTTTTGGCCTCAGAAGTCCTTTAAGTTTGTTTTCTAAAAACTCATGAGGCTTTATATACTATATAACATGGCTGCCTCATGTTCTAGCCATTAACGAACAAGGCCAAATTTTATTATATTACAGACAGTAAAATAGCACATGATATCTACAAGACTACAATAATTGAATAATCGTAGATAGAAATATTCCACACAAAAAGCAGAAAAAAATATAAACTAGTTACATTTTTAATCCAAGCCAGCGTAAAATTACTTAAAGCGGTATAAAACTCATAATATTCAATAAAAACATGTTTTCCTACTTTTAATATCCCATACAGTTATCATATTTGCTTTTGTGCATAAGTATTATTATTCATTTAGAAATTACAAGTTCCCAAAGTACATTTTTTTTTTGCTCTATGAGCTGACATTGCATTTAATGCATAACTGGTGTATTCATATTGTAAAGTACCCAGAAATGCTTTCTGAGTATCTGTCTGTGTTCTGGAGTGTGTGAATTGCCAGAATATGTTTACATTCTTTACTTGATACAATTAAGTAAACACAAGATAATGTTATCTCCAGTTCGGATAGGTCCAGCTTTCCTTGCAGGGAGCTTGTAAGTCCTGTGTTTAACTAGTTGAATGCTGTTCTGGTAAAAAAAAATAGTGGTAGTATATAATATGCTGTAAATAATCTTTTAGAGCAAAGAAGAAATGCTGGGTTTCATACCACTGAAAAATGTGCCCAGAACAACAAACATCCCTAAAACAAAACATAATATTATTTGTCCCTCAGTTCCTTTGAGGGACAGTTAGTGACATGAATATGTACTCCATAAAGCGCTGCAAAGATATCGGCACTACTGATGATGGTAATCAGCTAATTACGATTACGCTAAATTTTGCATACATTTTCGCAATTACACCTATAACGTAATTATGATTTGTAAATTCAATTGATTTCGTATAGTCATTTGTAATTTCGTGTAAAATTTCACGTAATTTTTATGTAATTTTGTACCGATTTGGCAGTAAATAGCAGAGCCCCCATACATGCTATTTACACCAAAATTGCTACATATGTTCAGGAGAATAGAGGGTACAAGTTAAAAAAGATTTAAAAAAAAGAATTTTCCAAAAAGACCTTGTTGTTTTTGAGAAAATCTATAAAAATGCAAAGGAAATATGGTTTTTAAACTCAGAAAAATGACAATTTAAAAACCATTTTTCTTTGCATTTTTAAAATCGATTTTCTCAAAAACTATAGTTTTTTTTTTGACTTGTACCTGGTATTCTGCTGAACATATTTAGCTATTTTGGTAGCAATAGCATGTATGCGGGTTTTGCTATTAATAACTGCTAAAGTCGGCACAGAATTATGCGAAATATTGCGAAAATTAAGTGAAATTATTATTTATTACATATGAAATTAATTCTGATGTTCTCTAAAATTTTGCATTACGATTAAGATGCGTAATTGTGAATTTTGATGTGAAATTTCGGCCCACCACTGGTCAGCACTATATAAATGCTAAATAATAGGGATGCTCATTAAAACTCTGCGAAATACTAGGCCGCAGACTCCAGAGGACCTGCTCCTAGTTAACATCAAACTATATGCATCTTTTATTCAGTACGCTACCATGATTAACCACCCTGGCGTTCTATTAAGATCGCCAGGGCGGCTGCGGGAGGTTTTTTTTTTAAATAAAAAAGAAACTATTACATGCAGCCAACTGAAAGTTGGCTGCATGAAAGCCCACTAGAGGGCGCTCCTGAAGCGTAATTCCGATCGCCTCCGGCGATCAGAATTAACAAGGAAGGCTGCAATGAGCAGCCTTCCTTGTTTTGCTTGCCTCGTCGCCATGGCGACGAGCGGAGTGACGTCATGGACGTCAGCCGACGTCCTGACGTCAGCCGCCTCCGATCCAGCCCTTAGTGCTGGCCGGAACTATTTGTTCCGGCTGCGCTGGGCTCCGGCAGCTGGGGGGACCCTTTTTCGCCGCTGCACGCGGCGGATCGCCGCGCTGCGGTGGCGATCAGGTAGCACACGTGGCTGGCAAAGTGCCGGCTGCGTGTGCTGCTTTTTATTTGAAGAAAATCGTCCCAGCAGGGCCTGAGCGGCAGCCTCCGGCGGTAATGGACGAGCTGAGCTCGTCCATACCGCCAGGATGGTTAATTGTATACATGTGAAAGTTCAAGTTCTTATAAAAGTCTGTCAAACATCATAGATATATATGCACTCTTGATCCAATATTTTGGAAAACATAATCTAAATGTATATGATCATTTCATGCATAAAAGGACCATTGTTCATTTTCTTTATTGTAAAAACCCCCCAAAAATTATTTGAATAAAAAAAAACTCTGGGAAATTGAAATTTCTGCATTTCCGATCATAAATCGGATTTCTGTAGAAATACTGCATTACAGAAATTCGGTAATTTTAGCCCAATTACAGAACTCAAAATCAATGGACCAATCAGAGAATGCAGAAACAACTCAGAAGTATTTAGCCAATCAGAGAATGCAAATAATTACAAAAATACACTAGTCTGAAATCGGAAATCTGAACTCGGAAATCGGATTTCTGTAGAAATACTGCATTACCACAACTTGGTAATTTTAGCCCAATCACAGAATTTGAACCAACAAGGGAATGCGGATTTTTTCGCTGTGGTATTTTTAGACCAATAACAAGACTCGGATACTACAGAGTATTTCCCAGCCTTGGGAGTGGCCTAAAATGTGTGTGGTATTCCGATGACCGCGGTCAAATTCTGCATTCTCTGATTGGTCCAATACTATTTGGCCAATCAGGGAATGCAAAAAATGACAAAAAAATCTCCTCAGAAATCCTAAAATCGAAAATCTGCAGTATCGGTAATGGGCATTGGCGGAAATTAGAATTTCCCATAAATCGGCATTTCCAACCATCCCTACTAAATGATAATAATCGTATTGGTCAAGAAGATCGACTGAACTATCCTATCCTGCTGGGGCTGTACTACTTGGTCCAGGGGGTGTAAGATTGTTCACCAAGTCTTTGTACCTCAAATGTTTTTTAGAAAGCCAAATGCCTGCTGTTCCTGTGCATCCCATAACTGCCGAACACCCTGTCTGTCTGCAGGAAGCTATTTAGCTGCTAACCAGTCTCTGACCTGAAGAAAACTAAATAAACTGTTTATTCTGTAATTTAGTGAAGCATAGAAGTTCAGAGCACAGCCAACTCAGCCTGCCACAGAGAGCAGCTCGGAGTAACCCTCTCCCCTCCTCCTGGGCTGAGTGGACGAGATCTTCTGAGTCCCTGACCACCTGAATGATAGTGCAGCAGTGCTGCCATAGAGCCACATCAGTCCATACATTGCATCGATGAAAGCTAAAGCAGCCATCTGCAAGTTAATCTGCATTAATGTGCTTTCGTGCAGTAGTTTTGGATATTTACACAATCACTTACAGTTCTGACGTTCGTTTGCCTTCTTAAAGTGAACCTGAGATGTGAAATATTGTGTATTTATACTTACCTGGGGATTCCTCCAGCTCCATGAGGACCGTGGCCTCTCTCCCCATCCATAACAGAAGCACGGTGGGGGTGCGCACAGCTAAGCCGTGCATGTACAGAAGCCCACGACTGGTGGCTACTGACTGGGATTGCCGGGAGTCGTAGCACCAGAACGGAAGGGCTGGAGAGGGCGGGGAGGGAGGCCACGGTCCTCATGGGGCTGGAGAAAGCGTGGCTTCCCACAATGCACCCCTACTAAATATGCAAATTATCTCTTTATGCCCCTGAAGCCAGGATTACATCCAGGACGGCTGGTGTATAGCAAGCCTATATAGCTTATAAAATTTACAGAGCCACATCAACCCAACGTTCAGACAGCATGTTTCAGACTTTTGGTCCTAATCAGTGCATGGCAGGAATTTATATGGCTGTATGGGATAGGCTCCCTAACAGGAGCTGCTGGCTACTGTAATTGTACTCTAGCCGGTGAGTGATGTTCCTCAAGTAGTGAGAGCAGGGCCGGGCCGAGGCATAGGCTGGAGAGGCTCCAGCCTCAGGGCGCAGTGTAGGGGGGGGGGGGCGCACAATTCCTTCAGCTGTCATTCCTAACTGTGTTTGAAGCAGAAAGAAATAAGAAAAGGGGATACATAGCAGTGACTGCAAGCCAGATAACTAGATATTAAGGTGTTGGGGAGGTTGTGGGCCCTGTGGCACCTCTTAGTCTAATAGCAATCAGTGTGTGACTAGGCTAGGGTGGGAGGGATGGAGGGGCACACTTTGGTGTCTCACTCTCAGCCTTGGGTGCTGGAGGACCTTGTCCCGCCTCTGAGTGAGAGTTCTCTGGGTGGAGGAAGTTACTAAAGTTTGATGTGGAGGACTGACCTAACCAGATTGTTAGATCGGATATTTGACTGAAGTTACAATGGATTAGCTGCATGTTTGTTTCAGATACTACTGATGCATGAAAGAATCGCAGGACGTCAGGCAACTGGTATTGTTTAAGTGCCAGGACATCTGAGCCCAGGCTCGGACAGAGCCGCCGAACCACCGACGGTTCCATCGGTGGGCCCCGACCCGACTGCCCCTCCTCCTGACCTGGGGGCCCCTAGAAGGCGTGCGCTGCATGGGAGAGCCGGGGAGGGCAGCCCGACTGGTTTTTTTTTTTTTTTATGTCCCTTAAAAAAAACTCTTTTCCCCGGGGGGGCCCCCTCCTATCCTCCCCCTCCCTCACCTCGGAGGGCCCCCCTCCTGTTACGAGCGGCGGGTACAGCAAACTTCCGGAGAGGTAAGGCAGAAGATAGAGGTCCAGCTGCCTCTCGGGCTACGCTGTCTCCTCTATGCCGCTCGCACTGCTTCCTGGTTTAGTGCGAGCGGCATAGAGGAGACAGCGACTGGGAGGCAGCTGGACCTCTATCTTCTGCTTTACCTCCCCGGAAGTTTGCTGTACCCGCCGGCCGCCGCTCGTAACAGGAGGGGGCCCTCCGAGAGTCCGAGGTGAGGGAGGGGGAGGATAGGAGGGGGCCCACGGGGAAAATAGTTTTTTTTAAGGGAAAAAAAACCCCAAAAAAAACAGTCGGGCTGCCCTCCCCGCGGCTTGTAAGGAGGGGGGACACCCAGGTGAAGGGGAGCATAGGAGTCGGGGCCCCCACTGGCTACCCACCCGGCTACCTAACTGCCCACCCTTCTGCCTACCCTCCCACCCGGCTACCTAACTGCCCACCCGGCTACCTAACTGCCTACCCTCCCACCCGGCTACCTATCTACCCACCCGGCTACCTAACTGGCTGCCCACCCGGCTACCTATCTACCCACCCAGCTACCTATCTGCCTACCCTCCCACCCGGCTACCTAACTGCCCACCCGGCTACCTAACTGCCTACCCTCCCACCCGGCTACCTAACTGCCCACCCGGCTACCTAACTGCCTACCCTCCCACCCGGCTACCTATCTGCCCACCCGGCTACCTATCTGCCCACCTGGATACCTATCTACCCACCCGGCTACCTAACTGCCTACCCTCCCACCTGGCTACCTAACTGCCCACCCGGCTACCTATCTACCCACCCAGCTACCTATCTGCCTACCCTCCCACCCGGCTACCTATCTGCCCACCCGGCTACCTATCTACCCACCCGGCTACCTATCTACCCACCCAGCTACCTATCTGCCTACCCTCCCACCTGGCTACCTAACTGCCCACCCGGCTACCTAACTGCCTACCCTCCCACCCGGCTACCCTTCTGCCTACCCTCCCACCCGGCTACCTAACTGCCCACCCGGCTACCTAACTGCCCACCCGGCTACCTATCTGCCCACCCGGCTACCTATCTACCCACCCAGCTACCTATCTGCCTACCCTCCCACCTGGCTACCTAACTGCCCACCCGGCTACCTAACTGCCCACCCAGCTACCTATCTGCCCACCTGGCTACCTAACTGCCTACCCTCCCACCCGGCTACCTAACTGCCCACCCAGCTACCTATCTGCCTACCCTCCCACCCGGCTACATAACTGCCTACCCGGCTACCTATCTGCCTACCATGCCATGGGCGTCCCTACATAGGGCAAAATGGGGCATGCGCACTCCCCTGGCTAGCTGCTGCCCCCCCCTAGCTACCCGGACGTGGCTGGCCCGCCCGCCCTGGGGTGGCAGCGGAGAGAGAAAAGAAGCGGCAGGCACAGCGGCGCTGCCTGCCGCATCACTTAATTCTAAAGGGGGGAGCGAGAGAGGGGGAGCCCCAAGGTGAGGGAAGGGGGAGGGGGAAACGTCCTCCCTTCCCCACCGCTTCTCTTCTCTCTCCGCTGCCACTGAGGACACCTATAGATCTGGCTATTTAAACTGGGGACACCTATAGACCTGTCTATCTATACTGGGGGGCTCCTGTCATACCTAAACTGGGGGTACCTGTCACTAACTGAACTGGGGGGGCGCCTGTCAATACCTGAACTGGGGGCACCTGTCACTACCTGAACTGGGGGGCACTGTCACTACCTAAACTGGGGGCTCCTGTCACTACATACCCTGGGGGGCACCTGTCACTACAAACACTGGGGGCTCCTGTCACTACATACCCTGGGGGGCACCTGTTACTACCTTAACTGGGGGGCACCTGTCACTACAAACACTGGGGGCTCCTGTCACTACCTAAACTGGGGGGTATCTGTCACTAACTAAACTGGGGGGCTCCTGTCGCTACCTAAACTTGGGGGTCCTGTCACTACCTAAGCTGGGAGGCTCCTGGTGCTACCTAAACTAGGGTGCACCTGTCACTACCTAAACTATCCAGGCCAGCCCAGCATCACCACCAGCCAACCAGCCCAGAATCACTGTCAAAAAGGCCACAGCATCACCACCAACAGTCAGGCCAACATTTACTTCAACCAGCCAAGTACAGCCCAGCATCACCGCCAGGCCGGCCACAGCATCACCGCCAGGCCTTTCAGCCCACACATCATCCCCAATCCAGCCAAAAACAGTATTGCCTGGCACAGCAGCCAGTAGAGGAGAATTCAGAAGCCAGGTGAGAGGTGTATACCATATTAAGTGGGCATTCTGCCTATTTATGTGAAATGCTGTTTATTTATGTGCCTCATGACTGCTGAATTTGTCTTGTTGGGGGCCTCATGGTTACTGAATGTCTTGTTGGGGGCCTCATGATTGCTGAATTTGTCTTGTTGGGGGCCTCAAGATTGCTGAATTTGTCATGTTGTCATATTTGTCATATCTAACCTATGCTGAGGGAAACTATTCTGGCTACCTATATTAGCCCACTGCCTTACTGTTACAGTTACATTACAATTACCCCCCACCCATGTGATGTCATGTCCACACCCATTTTTTTTGTCGCTGCGCGCTTTGCTTTTTTTTGGGGGGGGGGGGGGTGTTGGTAAATTATCCGCACCGGGTGTCAAACACCCTAGCTACGCCACTGGAGGGGGGCACAGCTTGGAAGGGGGGGAATTGGGCACAGAGCGGCGGGGAGGGGGGGAAGCGTCCCCCCCTCCCTCACCTAGGGCCCCCCCCCCTTCCGCGCACCCCCCTCCTCCAGAAGTGCAGCCAGCAGCGAGCGGAGAATAGCTACAGAGATGATGCTATCTCCGCTCCGAGTCCGCATGCCGCTGCCCTGCTGGTCTCTGACTGTAGTGTGTGACGCTGTCCAATCACGTTCTCGCAGTACTTCCTGCTAGAGCGTGATTGGACAGCGTCACTACAGGAGACAGAGACCAGCAGGGCAGCAGCGGCATGCGGAGCGGAGATAGCATCATCTGAAGCTGGTAAGCTATACTCCGCTCGCTGCTGGCTGCACTTCTCGAGGAGGGGGCTGCGCGGAAGGGGGGGCCCTAGGTGAGGGAGGGGGGAGGCTTCCCCGCTGATCTGTGCCCTCTGCCCCCCCTTCCAAGCTGGGGGGGACTTGCATTGTGTGGGGGTATCTCTGCCACCAACCTGATTGCATTGTGTGGGGGTATCTGCAGCCAACCTGATTGCATTGTGTGGGGGTATCTGCAGCCAACCTGATTGCATTGTGTGGGGGTATCTGCAGCCAAACTGATTGCATTTTGTGGGGGTATCTGCAGCCAAACTGATTGCATTTTGTGGGGATATCTGCCGTCAACCTGATTGCATTTTGTGGGGGTATCTGCCGTTAACCTGATTGCATTGTGTGGGGGTATCTGCCGTCAACCTGATTGCATTTTGTGGGGGTATCTGCCACCAACCTGATTGCATTGTGTGGGGGTATCTGCCGTCAACCTGATTGCATTTTGTGGGGGTATCTGCTGCCATTTGACTACTTGATGAATGATCATGAGGCATGTAACTACTTGAATATACAATGTATCTGGTCGGACCTAATCTCTGTGAATAACGCCGCTACTTATTTTGTGTTTTGTATTTTTTTTTTTTAAGTCTGCCCATGACTCATCATGACCACGCCGATGTTCCAGTGCATGGTGACACCCATTTAGTTTCGCATTTAGACATATCCCTATTGGAGACTGTCCTCAGAATTGCTCACAATCTATTCCCTACCATAAAGTCATGCAAAATTTCTAAAGTACATGTGTATGTGAGCCCAAAATGGGGGGGGGGGGGGGGGGAGGGAGTAGGAGGAGGAGAGGGGGGTGGGCCCCAGGCTGAAACTTCCTTGGTGGGCCCTTGGTGTCCCAGTCCGACCCTGTCTGAGCCTATAGGCACAGATGTCCTGGCACTTAGATTACGCCCTCCAAGCCCCCACCAAATTACACCGCTAGTGTGCTGCCTGTCCCAGCTGTCACTTTTCCCTTACTTCCCTTGTCTGTCATAGGTAGCTACAGGTGCCCCTTAGCATTAGGTAGCCAGGAGTAACCTCAGTATTAGGTAGCTAGAGGTGCTCTGGACTGAAGGGAGATCTCATCAGTGGAATGCTGATAGTATGGTGAGTAACCTTTCATTTATACGCTCATCAGGACTCTGCATAGGGAAGGAGAGAGGGAGGTGCTTGGGAAGGGAAGTGAGCTATCTTTCCATCATCAGGCGCCTGTAGGCACATGCCTACAGTGCCTTATAGTAAATCCAGCCCTGCTCTCAGTTCAGATGACCTTCAAAACCCTACAACTCAAACATAAAACGCACAGAAGGGTTAGTTCCCACTAGTTCAGCACTAGAATGCAACACACACACACATACACACTTGGGTTTAGTAGGGCTTCAGATACTTAGTTGTCCAAACTTTGCTGCTATACATTATTGGATGCTAAACATTTGTTTACATTTTTTAACCTGAATTTTTAACCAAAATTGCTTTGATTCAGGCTGGTTTTACACATGTTTGGTGCATAGCGGTGTGATGCAATGCTTCTGCCGCATTCCACCACAAAAACGACAATCATATGACACTGCGTCAGAGTGCGCCAACAGGGTCATATGCATAGCGCCGCCCCCTGTTCAGTGATGTACTTCCTGCTGGGCAGGAAGTAGGTCACTGAGATTCCCATCGACGCGTTAAAAACGCATTGCACTCTGGCATTTACACTTACATCGTCACCCATAAACTTCCATTATCCCAAGCACCATGGTCAAGAGTGTCTTATAGTCCGAAAAATAGAAAAATATGGTAGTGCACAAATAGGACATTTATAAGCATCCATTTTGCTTTAAAGGGAACCTGAAACGAGTAAAATTATTTAAAATAAACACATGACGTAGCTGGAAATTAATATTACAGTATATTCCTGCGTATAAGACTACTTTTTAACCCTTGAAAATCTTCTGAAAAGTTGGGGGTCGTCTTTTACGTCGGGTGTCATTGATGCCAGGTGATACACCCTATCCTGTTACCGCCTCTCAGATCTCGGTGCTGAGGACTGTAGCGAAGCAGCTCAGGCGCACATGTGCAAGATCTGAGAGGCAGAGGAGGTAAATAGGAAACAAGGGTGGGCCAGAAGGGTGAAAGAGGCGTGTTTTATGGGCACATCGCAATCTATTCTTCCATACCTCTCTGATAAACCGGTAGACAAGGAGAGCTGACCAATCCGCTTAGGGAGAGGGAGACGGACGGGGGGGATCAGAAAACTCGGGTGGGAGGGAGGGAGAAAGGCAGGGGGCCACAGGAGGACACATGGGGGGACAGAGGCGATATGAGGGGCAAGTGGAGACACATTGGGGGCCACAGGACTGGAGGACATGGGGGGCACAGAGGCAACATGAGGGGCAAATGAGGACACATTGGGGGCCACAGGAGGACATATGGGGGGCACAGAGGTGACATTAGGAGCAAATGAGGACACATTGGGGGCCACAGGAGGACATATGGGGGGCACAGAGGTGGCATGAGGGGCAAATGAGGACATATTGGGGGCCACAGGAGGACATATGGAGGGCACAGAAGCACACATGAGGGGGCACATAAGGACACACAGGACACATGGGGGGGCACATGAGGACACATGGGGGCACATGGGGGGCACAGGAGGACACATGGGGGCACAGGAGGACATATGGAGGGCACAGGAGGACATATGGAGGGCACAGAAGCACACATGAGGGGGCACAGAAGGACACATGGGGGGGCACATGAGGACACACAGGACACATGGGGGGCACAGGAGGACATATGGGGGGCACAGGAGGACACACAGAAGGACACATGGGGATATGGAAAGCACAGGAGCACACATGAGGACACACAGAAGGACATGTACAAGACGCTCCTGGAATATGGACGCACCAGGTTTAGTATTTTTTTTCCCCTGGTTTTTGCCCTCCAAACTTGGGTGCGTCTTATATTCCGGAGCGTCTTATACGGCGGAAAATACGGTACTGTTATGTATTGGATACAGTGGTATATGCGCTCCTTAGCGGACAAACAATAATCAATACCAGATATACATAAGTCTCTAATGATCCTATACAATATACAAATGCTGGCTGGATGGATCGCTACACAACTGGGTGAGTATTGACACCCTAAAATGAATGTAATTGAAAAGTACAGCGCTCTCACACCAGCCACATATAGTCCAAAAATAACCTTCCCAATTCATATGATAGTTCTCAACAGTTCACAATAAGGTCCACTGATCTTAGCCTTCCTTCGCAGTAGTAAGTATCACGCTCACCAGATTTGATGGCTGACAAACTACAATCAGCATATACAGCATGTATCAGATGTCATCTGCCGTTCCCCTTTCAAAATTCCTCTTGTGCGTACCTCAGAGCAAACAAACACATGGCATAGCGTAATACTGTTTAGATGGTAAAAAAGGCACACCTCCACCTGTGACACTGATCACCCGTGTATTCAAACAAGTCACCACACTCCCAGTGTGTATGAGTAATATGGTTGCGGGCTCACCAGATTCAAATGCTGATCATATATAGGACCAGCTAACAGCGCTATAGTGATCAATCAGCCTCCCGAGTCCAGCAGAGTCTTCTCCCTTCAAAAGACTCAAAGCGGAATCGCCATAGTATAATACCGTTTATTAAAACACTAAAAGATACATAGTGCACTCACATTTCGTACTCCAAACATGCGCATGTGTGGCCTCATGGCGCTGTGTGGAGACGCGAGTTTTGCAACCAGGAGGACGTCCATAGCAACTTTTATTACATGCGCATGTTTGGAGTACGAAATGTGAGTGCACTATGTATCTTTTAGTGTTTTAATAAACGGTATTATACTATGGCGATTCCGCTTTGAGTCTTTTGAAGGGAGAAGACTCTGCTGGACTCGGGAGGCTGATTGATCACTAAAGCGCTGTTAGCTGGTCCTATATATGATCAGCATTTGAATCTGGTGAGCCCGCAACCATATTACTCATACACACTGGGAGTGTGGTGACTTGTTTGAATACACGGGTGATCAGTGTCACAGGTGGAGGTGTGCCTTTTTTACCATCTAAACAGTATTACGCTATGCCATGTGTTTGTTTGCTCTGAGGTACGCACAAGAGGAATTTTGAAAGGGGAACGGCAGATGACATCTGATACATGCTGTATATGCTGATTGTAGTTTGTCAGCCATCAAATCTGGTGAGCGTGATACTTACTACTGCGAAGGAAGGCTAAGATCAGTGGACCTTATTGTGAACTGTTGAGAACTATCATATGAATTGGGAAGGTTATTTTTGGACTATATGTGGCTGGTGTGAGAGCGCTGTACTTTTCAATTACATATACTGTTATGTGCTGAGTACCACATACAGTAGAGCACCAGTATCTGTTCATACATAGCACCATTATATGATTTATTTATTTTTCATTTGTGTACGTTGGAAGAGGGGTAGTCTTATACAGCGAGTATATCCCAAACTCTATACTTTAACTGGAAAAGTTGGGGGTCGTCTTATACGCCGGAATATACGGCATACCAACCTCACCGTCAGTTCATCTCAGAAGCTTACCATTTTCTTATTACAGTGATCCCTTTCAGTTCTGTCAGAACTGAAATATACCAGTTGCTGTCAGTTATATATCAGCAGCTGTCAGTTACAACTGAATGTGCAAGGCAATGTCCATGTTTCCCTATGGCTCAAGTGGGTGATAGAGATGTCGCGAACCTCCGATTTTCAGTTCGCGGAAGGTTTGGTACGCCGAAAAGTTTGCGAACCGCAATAGACTTCAATGGGGAGGCAAACTTTGAAAAATAGAAAAAATTATGCTGGCCACAAAAGTGATGGAAAAGATGTTTCAAGGGGTCTAACACCTGGAGGGGGGCATGGCGGAGTGGGATGCACGCCCTAAGTCCTGGGGAAAAATCTGGATGTGACGCAAAGCAGCGTTTTAAGGGCAGAAATGACATTGAATGCTAAATTGCAGGCCTAAGGTGTTAAAAACATCTTGCATGTGTATACATCAATCAGGGAGTATAATTAGAGTTCTGCTTCAAACTAACGCACCAAACTCACTGTGTAACGCACCGCAAACAGCTGTTTGCGTAGTGACGGCCATGCTGGACTGGTGCGCACCATGGCGAGAGTGTAGGCCATGGCGGTTTTCAAGCCCATATGGTCGCCGGGCTGTGGTAGTTCAATGATAGAACAACAGTGACTGTCGAGCTGATCAAATTTGGTCTGTCCACAATGAAGCAACAACCTTATTATCTTTTTGTATGTAGGTAGGCATAGGTAGGTGTCCCAGTAGTTAGCTAGGCATAGGTAGGAGTCCCAGTATAGGTAGGTAGGCATAGGTAGGAGTCCCAGTATAGGTAGGTAGGCATAGGTAGGTGTCCCAGTAGTTAGCTAGGCATAGGTAGGAGACCCAGTATAGGTAGGTAGGCATAGGTAGGTGTCCCAATAGTTAGCTAGGCATAGGTAGGAGACCCAGTATAGGTAGGTAGGCATAGGTAGGTGTCCCAGTAGTTAGCTAGGCATAGGTAGAAGTCCCAGTATAGGTAGGTAGGCATAGGTAGAAGTCCCAGTATAGGTAGGTAGGCATAGGTAGGTGCCTCAGTAGTTAGCTAGACATAGGTAGGAGACCCAGTAGTTAGCTAGGCATAGGTAGGAGACCCAGTATAGGTAGGTAGGCATAGGTACATCCCCTACTATAGGTAGGTAGGTAGGTGTCTCCGTATAGGTAAGTAGGTGCCCCAGTAGTTAGATGGGCATTGTTGAAAGAAAATAAATTGCTCAATGAGACTTCTCCATATTTGCCAAAAACGTAGAAATCTTTATTTACTCAGCTGAGGACTTTTTCATATACCAGCATTTATTAAAAGGAAACAGGCTAGCTGCAGCCTGACCAGTTAGAAAAGGTGGGGGTCTCCTCCATCTGTTGATCTTTATATCCTAGTTAACATGCTAAAATATTCCTCCCTCTGGGCAGTCTGTTCTGGTATGAGTCCAATCAGTTTCATATCAAGGTGACTCAGTCCTCCTTTATGGGCAGGGTTACTTGTCCTTCAGAAGACTTCCTCCAAAGTTAACTTTTCACTTTCATGGAAGACAGAAAGAAATCAGCTTTAGTTTCGTTTCTCAAAGTCAGGCTTGCCCTCAGAGAACTGGTTCAAACTGCCCTTTTAGATTGCTCCTTTGTCCTCTGAAAAACTGGAATTCCACTGCAAGGGACATAATAAAACTGTGCACAGTAAATAGCTCAGGAGCATGTATTCATTCAATAATATTGTGATAACTCTTAAGGTAATAATAATGATCATTTATTTAAAGTGTCACTCTAGCACACTGGTCTGATTATATGAATGTGGTTCTTATAGCCACGCGAGAATATACCATGAGATTAATTATAAATCTTAAATTCTTTCCACAGCATAGGTAGGTGTCCCAGTATAGATAGTTAGGCAGGGCCTGGCTGGCACAGTAATAACAATTACCAAAGTCCAGCTGCAACAGATAGGGCTGTATAATTCAGTGAGAAACACACACACAAAAAAAAACACATCAGGAAAACATTAGGGCTCTCAAAAGAGCTGTTGAGGGGTGCTATTTTAGCAATAACAATCAGCTAGGAGCAAGCCAAGAGCCTAACTGTGAGAAAACGCGGAAAAGCCGCCACGGGTGCTCAGAGCAAGGCGGCTGATTCCGCGTCCAATGCGGCGGATTCCGCATCTGACTCGGCGGTTTGCACGCATAGGCCTACATCTGTCAGCATGGCTGAACGCGGAGAAACCACCGCATGCTCGGATAGCGGTGCGGCTGGTTACGCGCCCTGCACAGCGGATACATTGCAACACATGTCTGGTGTGGCTGGGACTGATAGTCCACACAGATTCAGAAGGACGCGTGTGCGCATGGAGAGGCAGAACTTTTATGACAGCCAGAAGGGTGTCAGCTGACCAAGCCGGTCAGCTGACAATTCAACCATTTCTGATTGGTCCAGCACTTAGGGGAGGCGCTGGAGAGCACTATAGTATATATATATATAGTATATATTCTCTGGTGTCTGCCGTTGCGATCACTACGTGGAAGCACTCAGACCATATTGTCAGAATCTGTGTTATCTCTGTTATACTTCAGACTAGTTCCAGGGTGTTGATGATTACGGAGCTCACACCCAAGACTAGGAATACTGTGTATTTTCTGTGTTATACTTCAGACTAGTTCCAGGGTGTTGATGACTACGGAGCTCACACCCAAGATTAGGAATTAGCTTTACCATCCTGTTATACTTCAGACTAGTTCCAGGGTGTTGATGATTACAGAGCTCACACCCAAGACTAGGAATACTGTGTATTTTCTGTGTTATACTTCAGACTAGTTCCAGGGTGTTGATGACTACGGAGCTCACACCCAAGATTAGGAATTAGCTTTACCATCCTGTTATACTTCAGACTAGTTCCGGGGTGTTGATGATCTTGGAGCTCACACCTATAGACTAGACGTTGTTATTTGTTATGACCTTCTGCTTTCCTGACCTCTCTTCTGATCTTTGATTTGGTACTACGCTATATCTGATACTCCGTTGCCAAACCTTGCTTGCCTTAGGACTCTGATTTAGTCTCTTCCCTCTGTATCTCTTCTGTCTGTCTGTTGCCGACCTGGCTTGTCCGACCTCGAGAACTATCTCCTCTGTTTAGAGATAGTTCACAGATCTGTCAGTGACACTCCACCATTGGTGTCACTCACACTCTGGTCCTTCCCACTCTCAGCCTGACTCCTCCCCTTGGGGAGCCTCAGGCCATTGGAAGGAGCTTGTTCTTGGCAGTATCTCTTACTGCCTTGCACCCTCGATACGGGTGTTCTCCTCAAAGTATTACTTGGACCAAGCAAACTTTTGCGGGAGTTCGGTTCGCCCCATAATGCACTATGAGGGTCTACTTTGACCCTCTGCATCCAGTATAGGATAGTATAGGAACTGCAGCTGCCTGTGTCTCTCTGAATGAGCAGTCTGCACACAGAGCAGAGGAGAAATGTATCTTGTTTGTAATTGTGTGTGAAACCTGACACCCAACGCTTTTCATATAACTCTGTAGTCTCACAATGAGCAGCACTGGCAATTGAAGTACAGACACCAACCTCTTCTGATACTCTGCAGTCGAAGGGGGGGGGGGCACAGAGGGCGGCCCGGGGAGAGGGAGGGAGAGGTCGGGCTGCCCTCCCCGTGGCTCCGGCTCCCCCCTCAATTATGGGGGGGTGGACCTACCTAACCTATACTGGGGGAAGCTGCCTATCTAACCTAAACTGGGGGCACCTACCTAATCTAACCTATACTGGGGGGCACCTACCTATCTAACCTATACTAGGGGGCACCTACCTATCTAACCTATACTGGGGGGCACCTACCTATCTAACGTATACTGGGGGGCAGCTACCTAATCTAACCTTTACTGGGGGGCACCTACCTAATCTAACCTATACTGGGGGGCACCTACCTATCTAACCTATTCTGGGGGGCACCTACCTATCTAACCTATTCTGGGGGGCACCTACCTATCTAACTTATACTGGGGGGCAGCTACCTAATCTAACCTATACTGGGGGGCACCTACCTAATCTAACCTATACTGGGGGGCACCTACCTATCTAACCTATACTGGGGAGCAGCTACCTATCTAACCTATACGAGGGGAACCTACCTTATCTAACCTATACTGGGGGGCACCTACCTATCTAACCTATACTGGGGGGCATCTACCTATCTAACCTATACTGGCCGCACCTACCTATCTAACCTATACTGTAGGGCACCTACCTATCAAACCTATACTGGGGGCACTTACTTATCTAACCTGTATTGGGGACACCTACCTACCTAGCTAGCCTATACAGGCGGCAACTATACTGGCTACCTATATTGCAGGCACTTACCTAACTATCCTTTACTGGGGGCATCTACCTATCTAACCTATGCTGGGGGCAACTATTCTGGCTACCTATATTAGAGGCACCCACCTAGCTAACCTGTAGTGGGGCACCTACCTATCTAACTTATACCGGGGGCGCCTGCCTATCTAACCTATACTGGGGGCAACTATACTGGCTACCTATACTTGAGGCACCTACCTGGCTAACCTATACCGGGGGCAACTATACTGGCTCACCTATGCCTGGCTACCTATACTGGGGGGACCTATAGCTGGCTACCTATACTGGATTACCTATTCTTGGCTACCTATACTGGGGGGACCTATACTGAGTGCAACTAGACCTGGCTAACCTATATTGCGGGCGCCCATACCTTGCTGGGGGGGGGGGGCGCAATTTTTACACCCTCGCCCTGGATGCATTTTAGCCTAGAAACTGCACTGACAAAGAGATAAGCATTCAAATGTATACACCACTACGTAGCAGCACTTCCCAAACTATTCTCATTTCAATTGAAAAAAAACATATTAATCAATAATGTTACTTTAGGTTATTTTTGAGGCACGCTCCTCCAACAAGCGTGCAGCCAGTGGAGTCAGAGCAGAGTCAGTGGGCCAGTGACTTAAAATATTAAAGGCAGATCATCAGCTCAGAAGTCAGGCAACTGGCACTGTTTATTAGAGAATGAAGATGGCAGCCTCCATACCTCCATATTTTTCTCACTTCGGCCTCCAATTCAAATATAAACTGTTCATCAACACTGCACTGCACTGCTCACCATTTCCCACCACCATTTTCTAGGATGTAGTGGTGGTCCTGTGTCCTCCCTTCGTCATGTAGTCCTAGCTCCCGTAGATTAACACTTAATAGTGCATATGAGTAGCAGGACTATAGCAATGGGTGTGGCTTCAATTGAAAACTGAGGTCATTTCCTGTTCACAAGGTTCTCAAGTCATTTTGCAATGGTTGTTTTAGACTGCAATGATGATTAATTGAGTTGAAACGTCAGATAATTCCCCCTCTCCAGGTTGGCTTGCGCCCTGGGGCAGAGCAATGCTTTCCAGCATCATTACAATTGTCACCCGCATATGAAAAATGGTGTTTGCAGAGTACCCCCTGTTGTGACTAACATCATCTCTCCCCCTTGACATATAGATATTTGTTAGGCGTATTATTCCATAATTGTGTATGAAGCCTAGTTCCCAACTATTCCCTTATGCTCCTAATTAACTATTTGTTCAGCTGGCTCACACATGATTTATCATTTTTTTCGGTCTCAAAACTTTACTATAATGAAGTGACTGTGCCAAGTTCAAGCACCGCCTCAGTCCAACATAAGTACTCCCCAGGGTGTGCATACCAAGTGTTGAGAATCCAGAGGCCTAGCTGTAGCCTCCATGTTCAAACTAACTTTGGCTTTGTGTTTTGCCAACTTTTATTGTCAATCCCTTCCTTGTTTCTTGCGGTCTTCTAGGCTGTTGTGGTTGTGCGGCATTTTACACAATTGCCCAGAGGTGTTATTAACGTGTTACCTGCTTATTTGTACTTTGGTAGAGACTTTTCAAATTTTGCTTCAAACTGATTTCTTGCGGTAGTCGCTTGTCATCTTTTTTGGCACATATCGCCCTCTGGCGCCAGGCAAAGAGCATGGTTTAAATAGTTGCAAGATGTGTATCTTTCTCTACATCGTGAGCTTCTCTCGGTTTGTCACACTGTCCGAAATCACTTCTGCTGCTTTGACGTCTTTGATCCGCCAGCAGCGCATTGAAGTTGTTTTGGAGCAGACATTCCTTTGACCCATGTGATTGATTGCTGTATTTCTCTGTTTCCTCTGAGCTGGGGCTAAAGCACAATGCCATCCGACTGGAATAAATGAAATGTTAAAGTTGATCTGCTGTGTAAATGTATTTTTAACCTTTTTCACCCTCTTGTCATATAATTTAAAGAAAATCTGGGGTAAAAAAAGTTCTATCCTGTACGTACCTAGGTAGAGGAAAGCCTCTGGATAGTCCAGAGGCTTCTCATGTCCTCCTTGATCCCACCGTTTCTGCAATTGGACCCTCTGAAAATATCTGACAAGATCTTGTCACATATGTTTTTGTGGGCGCTAGATACGCTCCTAGCTCCATTCACTGCAATTCAGGCACGTTATTGACCTGAGGAGGTGGGATTATAGCCCATGAAACGTGTTGTCTGTTTTGTGCAATACTTTCAATGTAATTCTTTCATGCATACAGGCTTAGATCTTCAAAATTAGGTAAGCTGTTCTTACCTTGATTTAAACACCATATTAACTTCTTGAGGAGCTCAGGTTTATAACGCCCCAGCGACCAGGACATTTTTTTACAATTCGGCACTTCCCAACTTTAACGGTTTATTGCTCGGTCATACAACTTAGCACCCAAAAGAATTTTACCTCCTTTTCGTCTGACAAATAGAGCTTTCTTTTGGGTGGTTCTGATTGCTTCTACTATTTTTTATTATTTTAATAAAAAAAAAGTATGTAGGTAGAAAAAAATAAAGTCTTGTAAAAGTAATTAGCAAGGAAATGAGCAGCGCTACTTAAAAACAGACTAGTGCCTACCTGCAAAAGAGTGCAAGCCCCACTTGTGGGGTCGAATACACACCGAGCATACACATGACCTGTCTACCACTGGAGGATGTTGGTTTCCTGTAACAGCTTGCATGCGACCTATTAAGTACTCGTCCCTCCCACTGCGAAGAAGTCAATCCTCCATGGGAGGGGCCTAACACTAACTAAATCTTAACCTATGTATATGCATAGCCTGGGTGCGCTACCAAGTAAAATTGAAAAATTGCGCAAAAGGTGGATCAGCGCAACACCAGGCCGCCTCCGAATGGCCTCCAATCAGAGATGCGCTGAGCCCCCCCAGGAACTACAAACGCAACTTGAACCCAAACAGAAGCTCTGCATATACACCAAAAGCATGGCTGTTAAGTGGGAGCAGCTGGCCAAAAACGAATTAAATTAGTACATAGCAAGGAAATGAGCAGCGCTACTTAAAAAACAGACTAGTGCCTACCTGCAAAAGAGTGCAAGCCCTTGTGGAATATAATACACACCGAGCATACACATGACCTGTCTACCACTGGAGGATGTTGGCTTCAAGGTGCGTTTGTAGTTCCTGGGGGGGCTCAGCGCATCTCTTATTGGAGGCCATTCGGAGGCGGCCTGGTGTTGCGCTGATCCACCTTTTGCGCAATTTTCGATTTTTCTTGTAAAAGTAATACCTTTTAATAAAAAAAGGAAATAAAGAAAAAAAAAACACGCATACAGATAAGTTAATTGGCTTCCCCTTTAACTGACCCTAGACTACAATACAAACACTACATGACACATACAGTACATAGATGTATGCCTATGTTAGGGATTAGATTGTGAGACCCTCCGAGGGACATTTAAGTGACAAGACTATTCTCTGTGCAGCGCTGCTTAACCAGTTAATGGCAAACTGACTTATTAAAACGTCCTGTTTGAGCCTGTTAACAGCAACAGGACGTTTAAATAAGTCACTCGCTCCTGCAGCCGCTCCACATGTGTGCGCGCCGCTCCCGCCACCGTTACCCGTTGGGACTCCGCGTTCCGTGATTGGGAACCCAATTGCTATGCCTGGAATGAATGGACATGACCGCGATCAGGCCACATCCATTCATAGAACAGGAAGCCGTCACAGTTCAGTAAAATGTAAAAAAAAAAAAAAAAAAGTGAACACTTCCTCTAAAACTCTAAAATTACACATACAGGCACATACATACACATACACTTATACACAATATTAATAAAATTAATAACTTACACTCCAAACTCCCCCCCCCCAAAAAAAAATAAAAAATAAAAAGATTGTAAAAAAAATCCGTTTAAAAAAAAGAAACAAAAATGGCTGCTTTAGGGACTTTTTTAATCTATATTTTATGAGGGAGTATTGCTATAACTTTACTACATAGGGGCTTGTAATTATGGACCAGACAAAAAAAAAAAGTAAAATAACACCTATATTTCAACATAATATATTGTTGCCAAACATTGTGATAGGGACATAATTTAAATGGTTTAATAATCGGCACATCTGGGCAAATAAAATGTGTCCATTTTATCCACAGGCGAACGTTTAATTTTTAAACTATAATGGTCGAAGTCTTAGAAATAATGCATTTTTCCATTATTTTCTTATTTTCCCTGTTAAAACGCATTTAGAATAAAAAAATTCTTAGCAAACTGTACTAACCACAGAAAGCCTAATTGGTGGTGAAAAAATTGAGGTATAGATCATTTTGTTGTGAGAAGTAGTAATAAAGTTATTAGGGAATAAAAGGGAGGAGCACTGACAGGTGAAAATTGCTCTGGTCCGTAAGGGTAAAAACCACTTGGGGTGAACTGGTTAAGATGTCAGAGCTAAAAAAAATATGTATATACTGTACATTAAATACAAAAAAAACAGCCTGCCAGCTCTGATCGTTGGCTGGCAGGATGATCGCTGGGGCCTGCTGTGTTTACTGATGGGAGCTCGCGCTCATGCAAGCATGGGCTCCTGTAAAATCTCGCCGCTCACAAGACGACACCATATGGCGTCCTAGAGACCTGAGAGAGCCACGCTCCCGCCGCCATCCTGCATTAGGCAGACGGGAGGAGGTTAATGTTTAAAACAATTTTATACGTTTTGGGTGGCCCTCAATTCCCTGTATCTCGTGGGTATGTTCCCTTTCGTTAATGTGTGTGGCAGTACAGTGCCTTCACGAGTACAGCAGCGCCTGCACCGCTCATCGATGAGTGGCTCCGCGCTACTGTCCAGGTGTGCGGGGCAGTATGGCCGCGCTCATTTATTAACGGGAGAGCAATGTCTTTATTTGTTGCTGTTGTTTAACGATCCGGTATACTGAATTTCACAATGATGTATTGGTGCAGCCATACATCTGCAAGATTGTCAGCAGAGATAGCCCCAAATAGCTGCCTCTGCCAGGTGTAGTCTAGGTCAGGGGTGGGCAAACTTTTTACGCTGTGGGCCGCATTCCTCTAGCAGCCCCCATGCCTCTCCATTTCTCCCTCCCTCCCTACCTGCAGAGTTGTGAGTGGTGCATTATGATTAGTTTAACTCACCCAGTCGCAACTTCCAGAGGCACTCTCCTTGGCCATGATGGCGTCATGTGACACGCTAGCACATACTAACGGTGGGTCAAATGATGTCGTTGTGGCCACAGAGATCAGCACTGGAAAGTGTGATTGGGTGAGTTAAACTTAACATTACGCACTGCAACTTTGCAGGGAGGAGAGGAATCTGGCCTTCTATCCACGGGCCAGATTCAAAACATCAACAGATAAAATTAGGCCTGCTGGCCGTAGTTTGCCCAGCCCTGGTCTAGGTAGTGCTTTAGACTAGCCTTAAAGGGAACCTTAACTGAGAGGGATATGGATGTTTCCCTTTAACCAATACCAGTTTCCTGGCAGCTCTGCTTGTCTATTGGTTGCAGTAATGGCTGAGTCACACCAGAAACAAGCATGCAGCTAATCCAGTCTGCCTTCGGTCAGAGCATCTTCTCTGTATGCTTGTTAAGGGGCTGTGGCTAAAAGTATTAGAGACACGGGATCAGCAGGAGAGTCAGGGAACTGGTATTATTTTAAAAGGAAAAATCCATATCCTTCTCAGTTTAGGTTCCTTTTAACTCTTTGAGAGCTAAAGTGAGTGTCTAAGGATTTCCTAATCCTAACCAAGGCCTACTGTTTACCCTACTCTCAAAATAAAATAATCTAATATTAACAATAAATTTCATTCTCTGGAATCCGTGTAAGTCATTTTCTGGAATCTGTGTATGTCATTTTCTGGAATCCATGTAAGTCATGAAGGTTCTTACTTCTTCTAGAGCTATAAAAACGTTTTCCCGCTTGGAACTGGACTTAAAAGTTATGTTTAGCTATTGTCACACCTTAAGGCCCATCTACATCTTTTCTTTTTTAGTGCTCCCTCCAACTAACACTAAGTAGGCCCCCCAAATTTCCCCTTATACTGACCAGGACCCAAAAACTCTAGTACTGGAGTCACGCTGAGGTTTCTGGTTGGGTGTCTTTCACCTTCTGGTGAGAGATGTGCTACTCACCCCCCCCCCCCCCCACACACACACACACACACACACACTTCACCAAAGATTAGAGGCTGTTATAGCAACCGGCCTACCCCTAAGCAATGTGTCAAGGGGTGTAGTACTTTGTGACTAATACAGGGGTTTTAAAGGAATACTGTAGGGGGGTCGGGGGAAAATGAGTTGAAGTTACCCGTGGCTTGTAATGGTCCCCCGCAGACATCCTGTGCCCGCGCAGCCGCTCACCGATGCTCCGGCCCCGCCTCTGGCTCACTTCTGGAATTTCCGACTTTAAAGTCAGAAAACCCCTGCGCCTGCATTGCCGTGTCCTCGTTCCCGCTGATGTCACCAGGAGTGTATAGCACAAGCCCAGTATGGTCTGTGCCTGCGCAGTACGCTCCTGGTGACATCAGGGGAAGCGGGGACACGGCAACGCAGGCGGACTGGTTTTCTGACTTTAAAGTCTGAAAATCCAGAAGTGAACCAGAGGCGGGGCCGGAGCATTGGGGAGTGGCTGCACGGGCACAGGATGCCAGCGGGGGACCATTAGAAGCCCCTGGTAAGTTCAACTCATTTTCCCCCGACCCCCTACAGTATCCCTTTAAGGGTTTTGAATAGGAGGACATAAGAGGAAGAACAGCTATAACTGCGCTGAGTGGAGCTGTCCTATGAAAGATTATTATTACTAAACTTTATAAAGCTCTAACTTATTACGCAGTGCTGTAAACAAGGGGAGATATGACAACATTAAGCAATGTTACACATGGGCATTACAGTGTTATACAATGGTGCACGATATAGTGATGCAACAGATTTAAATGTAGGGATAAATATATAAGATGAGTCACTGAGTCCATATGGTGGCGGAGAAGAGCAGACAGTGAGGAGGGTCCTGCCCATTTCCA
Source organism: Hyperolius riggenbachi (assembly GCF_040937935.1). NCBI lineage: Eukaryota > Metazoa > Chordata > Amphibia > Anura > Hyperoliidae > Hyperolius > Hyperolius riggenbachi. Next base: position 613,882,216 of record NC_090646.1, on the reverse strand, counting down.
AATAAGCTTACAATCTAAAGGGCCTAATGGGATGAAGTGGCCATGTACCCTGATACTGAAGACTCTTGAGAGGAACACATTGGGGGAGTTTTGGAGGGTGTGGACTGGAGTACAGTGGAAGGGGTGATTTGGAAGGGGTGGAGGAGGGAAATGATAAGACAGTTTTTTTTAAAAATGTTGAAATAGGCCTTAAAGAGTAACTGTCAGGCTGCAAAAGCTAATTTAAACCTCTGTTCTCCTGTGTTAAACAGTTTAGAAGGAAGCCAAAAAGGCAATACTGAAGTTAAATATCTCTCTTACTTTTGATGTGTGCTGAACAGCAAGGCTGTTATTCCCAAGCTCTTAAAAGGACGAGAGGCCGCATAACATACTGCAAAGCATTCTGGGGCTGCTTCTCCCCACCTTGGGTCCTCCCCTCGGCTGCTAGTGAGAAGTTACAGGCTCATGTTACAGCAGCTTGTAATGCAGCCCAGCTCACAGCACTGAAAAATCACAGGGCAGAGTATACTGCATGAGTCCGCTATTGTTCCTAGTCACATGGCTAATTAATATTCACTGCACAGTAGTGTTGTCCCTTAGGATCTTTTTTCTGAGTCGAATCATCAGGAAGCAGGGAGGACATGACGACACAATTGGCTTCATAGAAGACAGACAAACATGGAACCTGCCATGAGCTGTCAGGAGCATAATTCTCTGCAAATACTATAGAAAAATTCTGTGAAATCCAAACGTGGACAGTGAAATGCATATGTAATGTAAATACAGCCAATATTTAGCTACTGATATATGTGTTTTTTTTTTCTGAGACCCTAGACCTAACAGCTCCTCTTTAAAGAGGAACTTTAGTGAAAAAGAAGAAAAAATAAATTAATACATTGCTAAGAGCGAAGTTAAAAAATAGACAAGAGATCAAGAAATGATTGATATTCACCATGTAATTTGTTCATGTTGTTTGATCCACAATCAGCCTGCACGTCATCATCTTTACTACTGGCAGACATGAAAAAAACTAGACAGCACCAACTGCCATTATTTAAAATCACATCCACTAACATTGCGATAGGCTAAAAGGTTGGTTTTTTTTCAAAGATATACATATCAACAGAGGGAGATACTGGTTGCTTGGCAGTTATTTCCCACAATGCAAAGAGGTTCACATAGAGGAAACTGTCAGAGCCATGATCATGACATCACACTGTGGGATGGGTTTACCACAATATCAACCATACAGATCCCCCTGATGATCTATTCGAGAAAAGGTAAAACATTTGCATGAGAAAGGGGGTATCAGCGACTGATTGTGATGAAGTTCAACCCTTGGTTACAGTTCATCTTTAACCATTTCAGCCCATCGAGGATTTTTCACCTTATGCATCGGAGCAATTTTCACCTCCCATTCATTCACTAATAACTTTATCACTACTTATCACAATTTATTGATCTATATCTTGTTTTTTCCGCCACTAATTAGGGTTTCTGTGGGTGGTACATTGTGCTAAGAGCCACTTTACCGTAAATGCATTTTAACAGGATTAATAAGAAAAAAATGGAAAAACATCATTATGTTTTCGGCCATTATAGCTTTAAAATAATCCATGCTACCATAATTAAAACCTATGTATTTTATTTGCCCGTATGTCTCGGTTATTATACCATTTAAATGTTGTCCCTATCACAATGTATGGAGCCAATATTTTATTTGTAAATAAAGGTGCATTGTTTCCGTTTTGCGTCACTATTTACAAGCTTATAATTTAAAAAATGTTTGTAGTATACCCAGTGGTGCTCATCAGAGCTAGGATATCCGAGGTACTCGGATAATCCTAGCTCTTTTTTACTATTCGAGCTCGAATACCGAACTCGAATAGTATTAGCTATCCGGGCTGTGCTATCCGAGCGCACTCGAATAGCAAGCAGCTATCCGGAGATCTCCTAGCTATCCGAGCTCGGATAGCGTCACGACTTCGGATAGCATCACGGCAGACGTCACCTCGAGTCCTCACAAGCGAATCAGAGGGCTCCCAGCCCTCTGACTGCAGCCAATCACAGAGGGGGAGCCTGGCGGACGCCATCTTGCCTCACTCGTCCTGCTTGCGACTTACTGACTGATAGTACTGAGAGAACTGCTCCAGTGCTTTTTGTCTGTGTGCAAGTGCATTTCCATTGCTCTAAACCTAGCGTTTTTACACTCCAACACTTGATCTTCAACTGTATTGCTTTGTATTGTAGATAGATTGTATTTTAGGCAGTTTAGTTAGTGTGATTAGGGACTAGGGAGGGAGACTGTCACTGGTGCTGCTGCAGGCCTGCAGCCAGCAGCTAGGCCCTGTGCCTGCCCTGCTCTGTGCTCTAGTCTCTACCTTACCTGTGCTCTCACCTGTCCTACTCTACTCCTGTACTACTACTTCTGTGGTAGATAGAATATTGTACTATTTTGTAGTTAGCAAGGCCCAGCTTTACTGCTATACCTGTCCGGCTGTATCTGCCTCTCAGTAATCTAGTCACACCTGTTGTACTATTTAGCTCGATTCTTCTATTGTTTAGTTAGTACTAGTAGTAGTACTACTGTGTGTACTCACTCACTGTACTCTAGTCTGTGTTTAGGGACCGTCAGTCAGCGTCAGCTAGGGTCTTAGTGTGCGTGCGCACGCACCCTCCAGTTAGTGCTACACCCGTCCTCCTATTGTTTATATATATATATACTACTTCTATTGTGTCTTAGCTGAATTGTACTGTAGTCTGACACCGTCAGTCAGCGTTAGCTAGGGTCTTTGTGTGCGCAGTGCACATCTGCGCTGTCAGCACCCTCCAGTTAGTGCTACACCCGTCCTCCTATTGTTTATATATATACTACTTCTATTGTGTCTTAGCTGAATTGTACTGTAGTCTGACACCGTCAGTCAGCGTCAGCTAGGGTCTTTGTGTGCGCAGTGCACATCTGCGCTGTCAGCACCCTCCAGTTAGTGCTACACCCGTCCTCCTATTGTTTATATATATACTACTTCTATTGTGTCTTAGCTGAATTGTACTGTAGTCTGACACCGTCAGTCAGCGTCAGCTAGGGTCTTTGTGTGCGCAGTGCACATCTGCGCTGTCAGCACCCTCCAGTTAGTTCTACACCCGTCCTCCTATTGTTTATATATATACTACTTCTATTGTGTCTTAGCTAAATTGTACTGTAGTCTGACACCGTCAGTCAGCGTCAGCTAGGGTCTTTGTGTGCGCAGTGCGCACTCTCTCGTTAGCGCTACACCGATCTCTGCTGTAGAGTACACCTGTCCGTCACCTCACACACCCACCACCACCAGTCCCACCCCATTAAAGTACCCCACTTGTCCCACCCGCCTTTACATACATAAGTTTTTTTTTCATTTGTATAATATTAAAAATATACAATGTCTGGCACTGGCAGCCGCGGTCTGGGCAGGGGCAGCAAGGGCATCGCCAAGAGAGGAGGTCGTGGGCGTGGCAGCCGCACCACCACCACCATGCGCAGTTCTGCGTCTGCACCCGTGGCTATTCCGCCATTAGCCACTGGCCGTGGACGCCTTGGCCGCCCAACAGCTGGGAGTCACGCTGCAGAGACACAGCAGCAGCAGCGTGTGGCCCAGATGTTCCTCCCACCGCCAGGTCGTAGCCGTCCTATTGAGGAGAAGGACGCAGACGCTGTGGTGGAACTGATGGTGGATGAGCAGGCCACCATTAGCTCTGGAACAGAGTCCTCCACCCCCGCCACCACTCCTGTTCGCAAGAGCAGAAGCAGCCGCCCAGCACTGCCTGGGGAGCAGGAGGAGGGGTGCAGTTCTCCAGCCCCAGCGGGCGACACCAGCACCGTCACTCAGCACCTTCTTATGGACCCCAGGCACAGAGAAGGTATGGAGTGCTGTTGCGGAAGAATTGGCAGAGGAAGGAATGCTCATGGGCACTTTGGGGGATGATGCTTTGGACAGTCAGACAGTGGTGACTGTCCATCCGCCCATGCATGCAGAAGGGGAGTTTGGGGGATCACATCCCAACAGGACATGTTTGTGGAGGGGGAGGATGATGATGACAGGGAGCAGGACAAAGACTGGTTGCCAGGTCCTGGGAGTGGGGATGTCATCAGCTCTGAGGAGGAGGAGGATGCGTCTGCGGGCCTTGCTAGAAGGATCAGCATCGCAGGCATGGGCAGGATCACAAGTGGGTGTGGTATGCAGGCCACACAGCGTGCTGATCAGGAGACGAGTTCTGCCAGTGCCACCACCAGCCGCACCAAGAACACCCCCCCCCCCCCCCCCCCAACCACCACAGGGAGACCAGCGGCAGCACCACCTTCCAGCCGAAGGGGCAACTTCACCTCCCCAATATGGAATTTTTTCACCCTTCCATATTTGGAGTGCAAGTATGCCACCTGCAACCAGTGCCGCAAGCAGCTCAGCAGAGGGAAGGAGCCCTCTGCATTTGGCACCACCTCTCTGGTCAACCACCTTGCAGGGAAACACTTTCACGAGCATGAGGAGTTCGTGAAGTTGAAGGAAGCTGGCAGTGGCAGACCCGCCACCACTGCGAAGCCGTCGGTAGTGTTGGGCGAACATCTAGATGTTCGGGTTCGGGCCGAACAGGCCGAACATGGCCGCGATGTTCGGGTGTTCGACCCGAACTCCGAACATAATGGAAGTCAATGGGGACCCGAACTTTTGTGGTTTGTAAAGCCTCCTTACATGCTACATACCCCAAATTTACAGGGTATGTGCACCTTGGGAGTGGGTACAAGAGGAAAAAAAAAATTAGCAAAAAGAGCTTATAGTTTTTGAGAAAATCGATTTTAAAGTTTCAAAGGGAAAACTGTCTTTTAAATGCGGGAAATGTCTGTTTTCTTTGCACAGGTAACATGTTTTTTTGTCGGCATGCAGTCATAAATGTAATACATATAAGAGGTTCCAGGAAAAGGGACCGGTAACGCTAACCCAGCAGCAGCACACGTGATGGAACAGAAGGAGGCGCAGGAGGAGAAGGCCACGCTTTGTGAGACACAACAACCCCGGCCTTGCATGAGGGCAAGAAGCGTGCGGATAGCATGCTTTGTACCGCCATGCAGTCATAAATGTAATAAAGATAAGAGGTTCCATAAACAGGGACCAGCAACGCTAACCCAGCAGCAGCAGCAGCAGCAGCAGCACACGTGATGGAACAGAAGGAGGCGCAGGAGGAGAAGGCCACGCTTTGTGAGACACAACAACTCAGGCCTTGCATGAGGACAAAAAGCGTGCGGATAGCATGCTTTTTACCGCCATGCAGTCATAAATGTAATAAAGATAAGTGGTTCAATAAACAGGGACCACGCGGCAACGCTAACCCAGCAGCAGCAGACGTGATGGAACAGGAGGAGGCGCAGGAGGAGAAGGCCACGCTTTGTGAGACACAACAACCCCGGCCTTGCATGAGGGCAAGAAGCGTGCGGATAGCATGCTTTGTACCGCCATGCAGTCATAAATGTAATAAAGATAAGAGGTTCCATAAACAGGGACCAGCAACGCTAACCCAGCAGCAGCAGCAGCAGCACACGTGATGGAACAGGAGGAGGCGCAGGAGGAGAAGGCCACGCTTTGTGAGACACAACAACCCAGGCCTTGCATGAGGACAAAAAGCGTGCGGATAGCATGCTTTTTACCGCCATGCAGTCATAAATGTAATAAAGATAAGTGGTTCAATAAACAGGGACCACGCGGCAACGCTAACCCAGCAGCAGCAGACGTGATGGAACAGGAGGAGGTGCAGGAGGAGAAGGCCACGCTTTGTGAGACACAACAACCCAGGCCTTGCATGAGGGCAAGAAGCGTGCGGATAGCATGCTTTGTACCGCCATGCAGTCATAAATGTAATAAAGATAAGTGGTTCAATAAACAGGGACCACGCGGCAACGCTAACCCAGCAGCAGCAGACGTGATGGAACAGGAGGAGGTGCAGGAGGAGAAGGCCACGCTTTGTGAGACACAACAACCCAGGCCTTGCATGAGGGCAAGAAGCATGCGGATAGCATGCTTTGTACCGCCATGCAGTCATAAATGTAATAAAGATAAGTGGTTCAATAAACAGGGACCACGCGGCAACGCTAACCCAGCAGCAGCAGACGTGATGGAACAGGAGCAGGCGCAGGAGGAGAAGGCCACGGTTTTTGAGACACAACAACCCAGGCCTTGCATGAGGACAAAAAGCGTGCGGATATAGCAGCAATGCTTTTTGCCGCCATGCAGTCATAAATGTAATACAGATGAGAGGTTCAATAAACAGGGACCGGAAACGCTACACCATCCCAGATGTTCATTGGTCATGTTACTTGGTTGGGGTCAGTGGCGTAGCTAAGGAGTTGTGGGCCCCGGTGCAAGTTTTACAATGGGGCCCCCTCAACACTCTATACATAACAACTGATATGGTGCACCAAAACCTTCCAATGGCAACTACAGTGTTAGAAGTGCAAGAAGGGGATGGGGAACAGTGTGTTAATGATTACCACTATTCAAAGTATCTATAGAAGTGATTATTATGAGCACAGGACCAATACAGAGCTAATTCTGTAGTTGAGGGAGGGCCCTTCAGGGCCCCTCTAGCCCAAGGGCCCCGATGCGGTCGCAACCTCTGCACCCCCTATTGCTACGCCCCTGGTTGGGGTCCTGGAGTGTTGCGTAGTCATTTCCAATCCAGGATTGATTCATTTTAATTTGAGTCAGACGGTCTGCATTTTCTGTAGAGAGGCGGATACGCCGATCTGTGACGATGCCTCCGGCAGCACTGAAACAGCGTTCCGACATAACGCTGGCTGCCGGGCAAGCCAGCACCTCTATTGCGTACATTGCCAGTTCGTGCCAGGTGTCTAGCTTCGATAACCAATAGTTGAAGGGTGCAGATGGATTGTTCAACACAGCTACGTCATCTGACATGTAGTCCTTGACCATCTTCTCCAGGCGATCGGTGTTGGAGGTGGATCTGCACGCTTGCTGTTCAGTGGGCTGCTGCTGCATGGGTGTCAGAAAATTTTCCCACTCCAAGGACATTGCCGATACCGTTCCCTTTTGGGTACTAGCTGCGGCTTGCGTTGTTTGCTGCCCTCCTGGTCGTCCTGGGTTTGCGGAAGTCAGTCTGTCGGCGTACAACTGGCTAGAGGAGGGGGAGGATGTCAATCTCCTCTCTAAAGTCTCCACAAGGGCCTGCTGGTATTCTTCCATTTTGACCTGTCTGACTCTTTCTTCAAGCAGTTTTGGAACATTGTGTTTGTACCGTGGATCCAGAAGGGTATAAACCCAGTAATTGGTGTTGTCCAGAATGCGCACAATGCGTGGGTCACGTTCAATGCAGTCTAGCATGAATTGAGCCATGTGTGCCAGAGTCCTACCAGAATCCTCATCATCCTCTTGTGAGCGTTGTGATAGTTGTTGTGATGCATCATAGACGTCACCTTCCTCCTGGTCTGCTTCTGCTGACCATTCGCGTTGAATTGTGGAAGTCCAACGTGCACCGCTCTGGCCCTCGTCAGTGGTGGCATGAAATTCCTGCTCCAACTCCAGCTGTTCCTCCTCCTCTTCTTCGTCATAGCTGCTGGGGCCAGCGTTCCCTGAGGCGGATGGCCTGATGTTGGTACCATCACGCTGATCATTTTCTCCTTCAGATTCCCCCAGTTGCATCATGACAGCTGTTTCCTTGATTTTCAACATTGACCTCTTCAGTAAACACAGCAGTGGTATGGTAATGCTGACTGAAGAGTTGTCACTGCTCACAAGCAACGTGGATTGCTCAAAATTTTGGAGGACTTGGCAGAGGTCCAACATGTTGGCCCAATCGGATCCACAGAAGCTTGGCAGCTGTCCGGATGCGCCTCGGTACTGCGCCGTCATGTACTGGACCACTGCACTCTTCTGCTCGCAAAAGCGTGCTAGCATGTGCAGCGTAGAATTCCAGCGCGTAGGGACATCACACAGCAAGCGATGGTGGGGGAGATTGAAGCGCTCCTGCATCTTGGCGAGTGCCCCCGAAGCAGTACTGGAATTTCTACAATGTTTGGCCACTCGACGCACCTTCAACAGAAGATCGGCCACGCCTGGGTATGTCCTCAGGAACCGCTGAACTACTAGGTTCATCACGTGCGCCAGGCAAGGGATGTGTGTCAGCTTAGCCAACCTTAAAGCGCGAATGAGATTACTCCCATTATCACACACAACCATGCCCGGTTTCAAGTCCAGCGGTGCCAGCCACAAATCCGTCTGTTCCTTTATTCCCTTCCAAATTTCCTCCCCTGTGTGCTGCTTATCCCCAAGGCAGATCAGCTTCAGCAACGCTTGCTGACGCATGCCAACAGCTGTGCTGCACTGCTTCCACGATCCTACTGCTGCTGGGTTAGCGTTTCCGGATGAGGTACAGCTTTGAGATGCGTTGGAGGAGAAGGAGTCAGAGAGGTAGGTGCTGCTGTTGTTATCCAGTGGGAGGGACGGCGGTGCAGCTGTTTGCGGCGTGGGCAACACCCGCGCCGTAGCAGGTGAGGAATCGCTGCCAGGCTCCACAAGGTTCACCCAGTGCGCGGTAAGGGAGATGTATCGACCCTGGCCGAACGCACTCGTCCAAGTGTCAGTGGTGAGGTGAACCTTGCAGGCAACGGCATTCTTCAAGCTTCGGGTTATTTTGCTGACCACGTGCTCATGCAACTCAGGCACTGCAGAGCGCGCAAAGTGGTAGCGGCTGGGAACCACGTAACGTGGGATGGCCACTGACATCATGCCCTTGAAGCTGTTTGTCTCCACCACTCGATATGGCAGCATTTCGCAGGCCAGAAGCTTGGCTATGCTGGCTGTTACTGCCACGGCCCGGGGGTCATTTGCTGGCAATTTCCTCTTGCGCTCAAACATCTCCGACACAGACAACTGAACCGTAGCGCTGCACACGGAAGGGCTGTTGGTTGTTGTGTTTGATGAACACTGGGAGACCTCAAGAGCACTACTCCGGAAAGTGACAGTGTCAGCGTCGTCTGATGTTTGTGAATGTTGTGAACCACGCAATGGCTGGGCTACTGCTGCTGCTGAGGCGGGTCTGGTGGTGAGTCTGGTGAACCCAAGGGAGGCAGTGTTGCTGGTACCCTGTCCTGCCGCGTTTGCCCACAGAGTGGGATGTTTGGATAGCATGTGGCGGCTCATGCTGGTGGTGGAGAGGTTGTTAATACTTTTCCCCCTGCTCAGGCGAGTCTTGCACACCTTGCAAATCGCCATGGTAACATCCTCAGTGCAGTCTTCAAAGAAAGCCCAGACTTTGGAGCACCTGCCTCCTTGCTGGCGATTTCTGTTTCCTCCTCTTTTGCCTCTCACTCTAACTTCCACGCTTGTGGTGCCTGAAATTGCGCGCCGCCTACCTTGTGGCACAAGGCGAACTCGTGCAGCAGTGGGTTCTTCAACAGACTCATCTGTGCTGCTGCTACGACGGCGATGTTCTCGTTCACAAATAAAATCTGGGTCTCTGTCCACATTGTCCATACCCTCCTCTTCCATCTCCTCAAACTCGTCATATGTCATTGTGGGGGGCCGCCGCCGTGGAGTAGAGCTCCCCAGAACAACCTCTGCGCAGCTCACTCCAACGTCGTCTTCCAGATCTTGTCGGCCGACCTCCTGCAATTGCAACCCCTCCTGCCCAACTTGCTCTGGGATTTGGGTTTCCGAGTCCTCCTCGGACTCGCCTTGTATTTCAGTGCGCGGTGCATTTCCCACAGTTAATGGTTGTGAATCCGGGCACAACATTTCTGGCTGTTCCTCCATTGACCTTTCATAGGTGGAAGTTTGTTGGGCTGGAAATAGCTCCTGCGAATACCCCATTGTGTCCTGAGGTAATTCATAGGACTGGTTATCTGGCAGTTGTGTGCGTGGTGTCGCTGCCGGTTGTGTCAGCTTTGTGCCCACTGGCTCCTTGTAACTGGCTGAGGACTCGGACCTCGTGCGTGATGTGCTGGTGCTGCTTAACCCACTGCTGGACGCTTGAGAGGTCATCCAAGTAATTATCTGGTCCTGTTCTTTTGGATTTGTGAGGGTTGTTGTCCTGGACAACATGGGCGGTATTGAGTGGGTTTTCTTGGGTGCTCCCCTGTGGCCTGTACGTGAACCGTCAGGGGAAACACCTCTTCCCTTGCCCCTTCCTCTTTCACCGGATTTCTTCCTCATTTCACTTATCCTTACAGTACACGCTGACTGGCAGCAGTACAGTGGCAGTACAGAAATGCTATACAGTACCACTATTCCCAGCAGCGACACAGAGCACAATGCTATACAGTGGCGGGTGAGCGATGTACTACTGTTCCCAGGCCCAGCAGACACAGAGTGGAAGTAAACACAATGCTATATAGTCTGGCTGAGCGGTGTACACAGAGTGGCAGTACACACAATGCTATATAGTCTGGCTAAGCCGTGTACACAGAGTGTCAGAAAACACAATGCTATATATAGCGTGGCTGAGCGAGGTGCACAGTGGCAGTACACACAATGCTATATTAGTCAGGCTAAGCCGTGTACACAGAGTGTCAGAAAACACAATGCTATATATAGCGTGGCTGAGCGAGGTGCACAGTGGCAGTACACACAATGCTTTATAGTCAGGCTGAGCCGTGTACACAGAGTGTCAGTAAACAATGGTATATAGTCTGGCTGAGCGGTGTACACAGAGTGTCAGTAAACAACGGTATATAGTCTGGCTGAGCGGTGTACACAGAGTGGCAGTAAACACAATGCTATATATAGCGTGGCTGAGCGAGGTGCACAGTGGCAGTACACACAATGCTATATAGCCAGGCTAAGCCGTGTACACAGAGTGTCAGAAAACACAATGCTATATATAGCGTGGCTGAGCGAGGTGCACAGTGGCAGTACACACAATGCTTTATAGTCAGGCTGAGCCGTGTACACAGAGTGTCAGTAAACAATGGTATATAGTCTGGCTGAGCGGTGTACACAGAGTGTCAGTAAACAACGGTATATAGTCTGGCTGAGCGGTGTACACAGAGTGGCAGTAAACACAATGCTATATATAGCGTGGCTGAGCGAGGTGCACAGTGGCAGTACACACAATGCTATATAGTCAGGCTAAGCCGTGTACACAGAGTGTCAGAAAACACAATGCTATATATAGCGTGGCTGAGCGAGGTGCACAGTGGCAGTACACACAATGCTTTATAGTCAGGCTGAGCCGTGTACACAGAGTGTCAGTAAACAATGGTATATAGTCTGGCTGAGCGGTGTACACAGAGTGTCAGTAAACAACGGTATATAGTCTGGCTGAGCGGTGTACACAGAGTGGCAGTAAACACAATGCTATATATAGCGTGGCTGAGCGAGGTGCACAGTGGCAGTACACACAATGCTATAGAGCCAGGCTAAGCCGTGTACACAGAGTGTCAGAAAACACAATGCTATATATAGCGTGGCTGAGCGAGGTGCACAGTGGCAGTACACACAATGCTATATTAGTCAGGCTAAGCCGTGTACACAGAGTGTCAGAAAACACAATGCTATATATAGCGTGGCTGAGCGAGGTGCACAGTGGCAGTACACACAATTCTATATATAGCGTGGCTGAGCGAGGTGCACAGTGGCAGTACACACAATGCTATATATAGCGTGGCTGAGCGAGGTGCACAGTGGCAGTACACACAATGCTATATTAGTCAGGCTAAGCCGTGTACACAGAGTGTCAGAAAACACAATGCTATATATATAGCGTGGCTGAGCGAGGTGTACAGTGGCAGTACACACAATGCTATATATAGCGTGGCTGAGCGAGGTGCACAGTGGCAGTACACACAATGCTATATATAGCGTGGCTGAGCGAGGTGCACAGTGGCAGTACACACAATGCTATATATAGCGTGGCTGAGCGAGGTGCACAGTGGCAGTACACACAATGCTATATTAGTCAGGCTAAGCCGTGTACACAGAGTGTCAGAAAACACAATGCTATATATATAGCGTGGCTGAGCAAGGTGCACAGTGGCAGTACACACAATGCTATATATAGCGTGGCTGAGCGAGGTGCACAGTGGCAGTACACACAATGCTATATATAGCGTGGCTGAGCGAGGTGCACAGTGGCAGTACACACAATGCTATATTAGTCAGGCTAAGCCGTGTACACAGAGTGTCAGAAAACACAATGCTATATATAGCGTGGCTGAGCGAGGTGCACAGTGGCAGTACACACAATGCTATATATAGCGTGGCTGAGCGAGGTGCACAGTGGCAGTACACACAATGCTATATATAGCGTGGCTGAGCGAGGTGCACAGTGGCAGTACACACAATGCTATATTAGTCAGGCTAAGCCGTGTACACAGAGTGTCAGAAAACACAATGCTATATATATAGCGTGGCTGAGCGAGGTGCACAGTGGCAGTACACACAATGCTATATATAGCGTGGCTGAGCGAGGTGCACAGTGGCAGTACACACAATGCTATATATAGCGTGGCTGAGCGAGGTGCACAGTGGCAGTACACACAATGCTATATATAGCGTGGCTGAGCGAGGTGCACAGTGGCAGTACACACAATGCTATATTAGTCAGGCTAAGCCGTGTACACAGAGTGTCAGAAAACACAATGCTATATATATAGCGTGGCTGAGCGAGGTACACAGTGGCAGTAAACAATGCTATATATAGTGTGGCTGAGCGAGCGGTGTACTACTTTTCCCAGCAGCGACACACAATGACTGGGGGGGACCCTGGCTAGCGTGGCTGGAGAGCGAACTACCCTGCCTGCCTACCCAAAGCTAAACCCACAGACAAATGGCGGAGATATGACGTGGCTCGGGTATTTATTTACCCGAACCACGTGACCGTTCGGCCAATCAGAGCGCGTTCAGGCCCGAACCACGTGACCCGTTCGGCCAATCACAGCGCTAGCCGAACGTTCGGGGAACGTTCGGCCATGCGCTCTTAGTTCGGCCATGTGGCCGAACGGTTTGGCCGAGCACCGTCAGGTGTTCGGCCGAACTCGAACATCACCCGAACAGGGTGATGTTCTGCAGAACCCGAACAGTGGCGAACACTGTTCGCCCAACACTAGCCGTCGGCAGCAGGAGTGCGTCAGCAACGCACTGCTCCTCCTCCCTCTGCAACTCCTGCCGCCGACACTGAGGCCTGTTCTGGCAGCCAGTCCTCAGTGGCCTCCTCTGCTCCCTCCACTACTTCCCGTGCCAGCAAAAGACCTCGCCAGACCCTGCTCAGCGACACCTTCCAGGGGGTGGTCAGGGTTCTGCCTCCCAGCAGCCGTCGCGTGCGCCAGCTGAACGGCTTGCTGGCACGGGCCATGTGCTCCCAACTCCTGCCTTATTCCCTTGTGCAGGAGGGGAGCGACATGCGTGCGCTCCTGATGTGTGCAGCCCCTGATTGGCCAATCCCCAGCCGACATTATTTTGCACGCCCGGCCATCCCTGCACTTCACCGCTCTGTGATGGCCAATGTCGGGAGAGGGCTGGTGCACGCGGTGGGTCAACGGGTCCACGTCACCATGGACTCGTGGAGCAGCCGGTTTGGGACAGGCCGCTATCTGTCCTTCACCGCGCATTGGGTCAGCTTGGTGGAAGTAGGTGAGGAGGGGGGAGCAGCATTGGCCGGCACTGCCAGAGCAGCAGCAGCACCAACAACGCAGTGGGTGGTGCCACCATGCAGGGTCAGCGGAACAGCAGCAGGTTCTTCTGATCCGCTTCCATCCTCCGCCACACCAGCCCAAACCCCCCGCCTCAGCAGCAGCGTGAAGCCCCGCCACTGCCAAGTGCTGCTGGAATTGGTCAGCCTGGGGAAGACCAAACTGATGGCGAACCACGTCCTGGCCAAACTCCGAGAGCAGGAGAGGAATTGGCTGACCCCCAGAGGCCTCAGAGTCGGAGAGGTGGTGTCCGACAATGGGGCAAACCTGGTCGCTGCCATCAGCAGGGGAGACCTGACCCACATCCCCTGCCTGGTGCACGTCCTGAACCTGGAAGTCCAAACGTTCCTGCGGACCTACCAGGGGATGGACCGACTCCTTGAGGCGGCAAGGAAGGTTGTGCGTCACTTCCGGCACTCGCCTGCAGCCGTGGCGAGCCTGGAAGAGGTGCAGAAGGAGCTGCACCTGCCACAGCACCGGCTCATGCTCGATGTTCCAACTCGCTGGAACTCCACCCTGGCGATGTTGGAGCGTCTGGTTGAACAGAGGCTGGCTGTCAGCCAGTACGTTGCACGAGCAACAATTGCCTCCCTCACTGCAACTGGGCATGCCGCCACCAACCTCCCGTCCATCATCTCCACGGAGAACTGGGGGCACATGCAGCAGGTGTGCTCAGTCCTGGCACCCTTCCTGCAGGCCACCAACATGGTGAGCAGGGACCATGCAATGGTGTGCGAGTGGGTCCCCTTGGTGTGTGTGCTGGACAGGGCCCTGTATGCACTGTTGGAAGAGGGAGCGGCAGCCTTGGACCAGCAGGAGCTGCAGGCAGTTTCACAGGCCACCTCTGAGGAGGAGGGCTCGGAGTTGGTGGAGGTCCCCGACCTTGCTGCTGATGAGGGGGAGCAACAGAGCGCAGCTGGACTGTTGCGGGGGTGGAGAGAGGATGAGGTGGAGGAGGCAGAGGAGGACAGCAATGTCGGCTTTGGGGCTGCCGATGATGTGCCAACAGACGTGGCCAGACTGTTCCCAATGGCAGCGCACATGCTGAGGTGCCTGCGCAAGGACCCAAGGGTGATCCAGATGAAGCAGAGGGAGGACATCTGGATCTGCATGATGCTGGACCCACGTCTGAAGGGGAAGCTCAGCCAGTTCCTGCCTGCAGGAGGAGACCGTGCGCAACAAATGAGGGATTTGCAGCTGTCCCTTGTTGAGCGCTTGCAGGAAGCCTTCCCTGAGCCATCCACCCCCACTGTCCAGCCAGCACAGAGGCAGCAGCAGGTGCCTGCATCCACCAGCAGCAAGTGCTCGCGCACCACAGACCTGCTGTCTCTGACCCAAGAGCTCTACATGAGTGTAGAGCTGCCAAGGACTAGAGAGGAGGTGCCTGCAACAGCATCCTTCTCCAGTCACAGGCAGCGCTTGACCCGCATGGTGGCTGACTACATGGGGTCCTTCAGCGGGCTTGACAGCGTGGCCCCTGTTGATCCCATGGAGTATTGGGTCAAGCACCTGCCGATCTGGAGCGAGCTTGCGCAGTACGCCCTGGAAGTGCTCTCCTGCCCCCCTTCCAGCGTACTGTCAGAGCGTTGCTTCAGTGCAGCCGGTGGAGTCGTCACTGAGAAGCGATCTCGTCTGTCTCACAAGTCTGTGGACAGACTGTCGTTTCTCAAAATGAACCAGGCTTGGGTGGAAGGCGAATTCATGGCCCCTGTTGTCGGCGAGAGGGGTACATGAAGTGAAGACTGCCACACACACATACACCTGCTGCTGCTGCTGCTGCTGCTGCTGTTATATTTCATCCTGCTGTCTGTGTGTTTCCACTGCCAGGGAACACATTACAAGGTGCTGCTGCCCAAGCGCCACCAGCTATTACGCTCAAAAATAGCTGCATTAATTTGAAGAAAAAAAAATTGTAATTATTTGAGGTGTCCGGGTTGAAAACTGTGCTGTCCCAATTGTGTATTGGACACAATGTGGGCTTCACGACCGCTGTCTGGAACCTCATGCTGTTCATTTACGGCCCTGGGACCACCGCTAGGACCCAGGGCCTACTTTGTCTCGCTGCCTGCCCTCCTGCCTGCTGCCAAATGCCAGTCTGCCACACATACTTATCCTCCTCACGCTGCCTGCTGTTATATTTCCTCCTGCTGTCTGTGTGTTTCCACTGCCAGGGAACACATTACAAGGTGCTGCTGCCCAAGCGCCACCAGCTATTACGCTCAAAAATAGCTGCATTATTTTGAAAAAAAAAAAAAGAAATTGTAATTATTTTAGAGGTGGCCGGGTTGAAAACTGTGCTGTCCCAATTGTGTATTGGACACAATGTGGGCTTCACGACCGCTGTCTGGAACCTCATGCTGTTCATTTACGGCCCTGGGACCACCGCTAGGTACCAGGGCATATTATGTCAGTCACATCACACTGCCTGACACACATTACTCCTCCTCCTGTAGCTGCATTGAGCTTCTGCTGTCTGTGTGCTGCTACCATTGCCAGGGAGAACAGAAGAAGAACTATTTTCTAATGCCACCTGCCCACCCACTCTCCTACCGTGTACCGACCGACTATTACCACACACTACAAATAGCTGCAAGCCTGCAACTACTACTTCCTCCTCCTGCTGATGTCTGTGTTTTACCACCGCCAGGGTACACAGAAAAAGGCGCTGTGGCTTGCAATGTGTCACTACCTACCTATTATGCCATCAACACAAATATAACTATGGTGTTATTACAATAAAACATTTCCAAAAATGAAGTAAAAAAAAAAATATTGCAAAAGAAAGGAAAACCAAGACACATAATATAATGACAGAGAAGAAGAGGAGGAAGAAGAAGAAGATGAAGAAGAAGAAGATGAAGAAGAAGAAGAAGATGAAGAAGAAGATATAGAAGAAGAAGATAAAGAAGAAGAAGATATAGAAGAAGAAGATATAGAAGAAGAAGATATAGAAGAAGAAGATATAGAAGAAGAAGAAGAAGATATAGAAGAAGAAGAAGAAGAAGATATAGAAGAAGAAGATATAGAAGAAGAAGATATAGAAGAAGAAGATATAGAAGAAGAAGATATAGAAGAAGACGAAGAAGAAGAAGAAGAAAAAGATATAGAAGAAGAAGAAGAAGATATAGAAGAAGAAGAAGATAGAAGAAGAAGATATAGAAGAAGAAGAAGATATAGAAGAAGAAGATATAGAAGAAGAAGAAGATATAGAAGAAGAAGATATAGAAGAAGAAGAAGATATAGAAGAAGAAGATGAAGACGACGTAAATGAAGACTTCCAACAACCATTTTGGACACACCTTCTCATGCAAACACTTTTCATGAAGTTAATTTACTTTTTTTGAGACCTTTTTTATAACTACTACATCACCACATAATCACTTGATGTTTTTCTTCATAAAAAAGGTGGTGTTATGCATCATTGACCTCCTGTACAAGTTTTACAAGCTATTTAAGGCCAGCTCGAATATTTTACTCGAATACAGACTCGGATAGTGATGTTGGATATCCGAGGGCGAATCGGATATTCGATTACATCGGATATCCGACTTCGAGTGAATTCGGATAGTTTACTATACGAATTCGACCAAACTCGAATAGGATAATGAGGTATCCGAGCAACACTAAGTATACCCCCTTCAAAAGCATATTTAAAAAGTTCAGTTAGGTAACTATTTATGTCTTTTTTTTTCTTTTTAATTGTAATTTTTTTTTCTTCCCATTAAAAATTTTATTTGGGGAATATTTTGGTGTGGGACATAAATAGCTAATTTTTAATGTTAGTATGTGTGTAAATTGTAATAAAAAAAATGTGTAGATGTAGTTTTACTGTTTGGGCACAAGATGGCCACCTTCGTCTTTGGTTTCCCTCCTTGTACTTCTCGCTAAGCGGAAGTACAAGGGGGATGCGGAAATTCTTCCAGGCAGAAGAACTGAAGCGGGAAACGGATCGGTGATCGGGAACCATGTTCCCTTTCACTGACCCCAGGGCTACTGGGGGACACCACGGGGAGGCGGCGGCGCGTCCGCGATCACGGGAGGGAGCGCCCCGAAGTGAGCCACCGCATCAGAGCAGCCGCCCGGACGTGAGCTTTAGGTCCGGGCGGCAGAAATAGTTATATTGTGGGCCTGACGTGGAGCGTGATTTCCCATTTTTACATGGTGTACCAAGCAATGCAGAAATATCTTTCAATATATTTTATTTGCTATTTAACAAGATGAGATTAGGAATGTGGTACATAATATTACTACCACCTGGCATTTTTTTTTTTTTAGTAAAGTCACACGTAGTATACCATCCACAATGACATGTTTCATGTGTTAGGACCAAAATAGTTTTAAAAGCACCAGATGGTCTAAGATCAATTTACTGCTAATCTGGCTTTTATATTTCAAGTTCTACTTCAAAAAAACCCAGAAGCAATGAAAAAGATGATGTTCTGTAGGTCATCCTGTATGTTTGGCACCATATGTTCCCCCGCTCAGATCATTCCCCGTACATTTAGCACAGTGATTGAACTCTGAATGTTTAGCCATGTAGAATAACAAATCAGATCTGAGGGGGACAGAAAGTCTCTTTACGATTTGCTCTATATGTAAGTTAGTTCAATGGAATCAACAGAGGAACCAAGCTATCTGGCTATCAAAAAGCAACTGCTGCAATTTGGTAGAATTTCTAAAAAAAATAGGTGGAGTTTATTTAACAGCCAACAAAAAAGGTACGGAAAGACCACCATGATGTCCTACAGTCTCTGATGACAGGAACAACTCAACCACTGGGAAATTGTGTTGAAGAGAAGTGAAAGCCCCTTGTGGTATGTCGCCTTTGCAACATCATGGACATAGGCCTATTCCACACATCCAGCCACATTTATGTGTCCACACTGGCTCCCCTTTGAGAATAACATATTTACACTACGGCCTCATAGTTACACTATGGCCTCAATTCACTAAGGGACGTTCAGTAAAATACAATAATTTAGGTAAAATATCATATTTGGTACTTTACACTTTTGTTTCCCAAATTCACTAAGATTTCCTACATGCAGTAGAAGTTCAGTTATATACAGCAAAAAAACATGCTTCAAAATCACTAAGGGCCCGTTTCCACTATCGTGAATCCGCATGCGTTGTCCACATGCGGATTCGCATAGCCAATACAAGTGGATGGCCCTGTTTCCACTTGTCAGTAATCCTGAGCGTTTTTCTGTGCGGGAGAAATCTGCATGGAAGAGCCCTCAGAATTCGCACCCCGCACGCCGCTATGCGAATCACCGCTAATGTATTTAATAGGGAAATCGCATGTGGTTTTGGCATGCGTATTTTACCGCGATTTTGCATGCGATTTCGCATAGGAACTAATGTTAAATCACACAGGCAGTGACATGGTTAAAATCGCATCAATACTAACCTATTGGAAATCGCAGTAAAATACGCATGCGGAATCGCACCCGCATGTGATTTCATCGGCGGGGAATCAGCGGCGATTCCGCTCCGCACAAGTGGAAACGGGCCCTAAGCCCTACTCGGTGACTCTCACCAGCTGCAGAGCAGGTCAGGCAGCAAGCTATCAGTCTTCCTTCAAGTGGTGTGCATAAGTCTGTTTTTTTTTCTGTCCAGTGCACCCCAGCAGCCCTTTAGATGTGCTGCAGCCACCAGAGGGGGCTCTTTTGTATACCAGTATACATATATGCACATCTTGAGGGATACAGAAAAGCCTTTTTAAATGTCTCCTTCTCCTGCTCTGTCATTCAGAAGTCCCGCCCTCCAGAGCAGCGGATCAAATCAGCTGAGAAGCAGGGCTATGTGGCTCTTCCTATTGGCTACCCGACTCTCCCTATTGGCTGTCTGCTACATCTATCAATGTTACCACATGGAGAGTGGTAACATTGATTTACCAAATGCTTCAGTCTTTTTGAATTGCAATTTCTTGCAATTTCTTGAAGTATTTACCGCACAAGTCGGTAATTTACCTCACTTGTCGGTTGTAAAATGCCTTTTTACCCTTACCCTGCCAGCCAATTTGTCCTAAACGTGAACATCTACTGCCAAGTGGTTTTTAGACATATTGCACTCATTAGGTTTACTTAGGATTTTGACAAGAAAACCTACATGAAATAGGACATATAATATATTGTTTATTCCGTAATAAATTGGGCTTGAACACAAACGATATGTTTTACTTTTTTGACTGAAGTTAAAAAATGTTTTCTTTTTTTGCTGTGTTTCTTCTTAAAGAAGAATTACATTTACAGACAAAATGTTACTGTTTGTAAAAGCCCTGATTTTTCTTGAATCCAACAATACCAGATATCTGTTGGTACCCCACTTTTCTTGTCCTGGAATAGGTGCCACCAGTACGGGTAGCCAGATATATGTGCAGCCAGTATAGGTAGCCTGGAATAGGTGCCACCAGTACAGGTAGCCAAATATAGGTGCAGCCAGTATAGGTAGCCAGATATAGGTGCCGCCAGTACAAGTAGCCAGATATAGGTGCCGCCAGTACAAGTAGCCAGATATAGGTGCAGCCAGTATGGGTAGCCAAATTAAGGTGCCTCGATATAGGCAGCAGATATAGGTGCACATATATAGGTAGTAGGTATAGGTGCCCACAGTATGGCAGCGGGTATAGTTGCCCCAGTATAGGTAGCAGGTATAGTTGCCCCAGCATAGGCAGCAGGTATAGGTGCCCCAAGTATAGTTAGCAGGTATAGCTGCCCCAGTATAGGTAGCAGGTATAGTTGCCCCAGCATAGGCAGCAGGTATAGGTGCCCCAAGTATAGGTAGCAGGTATAGTTGCCCCAGTAGGTAGCAGCAGGGCCGGCCCGCCCATGAGGCGGGGTGAAACGTTTGCCTCAGGCGGCGCTTCTGAGGGGGCGGCACCCGCCCATCCGTGGGTGTGGAGTGCCGCCCCCGAGCTGGAGGTAATAGCGGGCAGGAAGGGGGTATTGGGGCTAGCGGCGGGGAGGGGGGTCGGACCCCCCCCTCCCTCGCCTGGGTCCCCCGTCCTCCGCTCCCCTCCAGCTTGTTATGCGCGCTGGCTGGCTGGCTGCGGCTGTAAGAGGCAACGGGCGGGGATCACTCACCTCTTCCTCGTTCCAACGTGCGCTCCACTGACGTCACTTCCTGCGGCGTAGCAGGAAGTGACGTCAGTGGAGCGCAGGTTGAACGAGGAAGAGGTGAGTGATCCCCGCCGTTGCCTCTTACAGCTGCAGCCAGCCAGCCAGCGCGCATAACAAGCTGGAGGACGCAGCGGCGATTTCTTTAAAGTTTGCCTCAGGCGGCAAATGGTCTAGGGCCGGGCCTGGGTAGCAGGTATAGTTGCCCCAGCATAGGCAGCAGGTATAGGTGCCCCAAGTATAGGTAGCAGATATAGGTGTGACTGCAGGGAGGGAGGCCAACATCATCCTCCCTCCCTCCACATGGGCCCCCTTCTGTGTCCCCCTGCAGAGCTGGAGCACAGTGGTGCAGTGTGTAATTAACTCACCTGTCGCTGGCTCCATGCAGTGCCCCCTCCAGCAGCAGGCTCCTCTATGGCTGCCCAATCACTGTATGACGCGTAGTAATCACACGTCATACAGGGAAACAAGAAGAAGAGATGAGACGGCTGCCGGTGGGGA
Organism: Hyperolius riggenbachi; assembly: GCF_040937935.1. NCBI lineage: Eukaryota > Metazoa > Chordata > Amphibia > Anura > Hyperoliidae > Hyperolius > Hyperolius riggenbachi. The sequence continues at coordinate 613,860,952 of NC_090646.1, read as the reverse complement.
ACACTACATCAGAATCAGATTTATTTCGCTAAGTGTGACGGATGCCGCACTCAGAATTATTTTTGGTACACATTGGCATTGGACATAGCACATTACATTACATTACATATAATGGGAAACAGTCATATTGCAAAAAGTAAAAAACACAGACAGTATAGAAACAAAACAGACTCAATAGTGGCTGTGTAGAAGCTTTTCATCAGCTCTTGAGGCATACCGAACTTCTTCAGCTGTCTCAGGAAGAACAGCCTTTGCTGGGCTTTCTTTTGGCATTTGGTGGTGTTTTCTCCCCACCTCAAATCTTTGGTGTTGGTTGTGCCCAAGAACCGAACGTTGGGTACTCTGGCCACCTCAGTGCCTTCAATGATAACTGGATTGAGAGGGGGAGGGCGCTTCCTGAAGTCCACAATCAGCTCCACAGTCTTTGCAGCGTTTAGGACAAGCTTGTTGCTCTTACACCAATTGCAGATACGCTCAATCTCGCTACGGTAGGCGCATTCGTCTTCTCCGCTGATCAGGCCGAGGATAGTGGTGTCATGCGCAAATTTAACGACCTTAACGCAGTCTGAGGTTGAGACGCAGCAGTTCGTGTACAGGGAAAACAGGATCGGGGACAGTACACACCTTTGGGGAGCACCAGTGTTAGTGGTTCTCACCTGGGAGGAGCAGCTGCCAAGTCTTACTAGTTGCTTCCTGTTGGTGAGGAAATCCTTGATCCACCCGCAGAGTGTGTGGTCGACTCCAAGTTGTACTAGGTTGTCGTACAGGATGTTTGGACTGATAGTATTAAAGGCGGAGCTGAAGTCTAGGAAGAGGATTCTGGCGTAGGTGTCAGGCCTGTCTAGATGTTCCAGGATGAAGACCAGGCTAATGTTGATGGCATCCTCTGTGGATCTGTTGGCTCTATATGCAAATTGAAGTGGGTCCAGGAGAGCGTCAGTGGTCCCTTTCAGATGGGCGAGGACCAGTTTTTCAAAGATCTTCATGACGGTTGAAGTTAGGGCAACAGGTCTATAGTTGTTGAGGTCCGTGATGCCCATGGAGCGAGTGATTGGGTGAGTTGATTAAATACCGACCCCTGCTCCAGCTCTGCAGTGAAGCACAAGAGGGGTGCCCATGGAGAAATCAGCAAAAATGCTGCAGGACCCGCGTTTGCATTTGGGATAAAATCACATGGCTCTGGTGTGATCCATCCCATTCAATTACATTAGCCAAGAGCTTATCAAACCGCTGGCATTTTTTAAAAGCGCTCAGAAGCACTCTTGGTGTGCACCAGCCCTGATTCTTTGAGCCATAGACCCTGAACAAGCACGCAGATCAAATGTTTCTTATAAAAGTTTGATTAGATTTGCCACAGACTTCCCAATACTTATTTAACCACTTCAGGACCACAGTCTTTTCGCCCCTTAAGGACCAGAGCCTTTTTCTCCATTCAGACCACTGCAGCTTTCACGGTTTAATGCTCGGTCATACAACCTACCACCTAAATGAATTTTACCTCCTTTTCTTGTCACTAATACAGCTTTCTTTTGATGCTATTTGATTGCTCCTGCGAGTTTTACTTTTTATTATATTCATCAAAAAAGACATGAATTTTGGCAAAAAAATGATTTTTTTAACTTTCTGTGCTGACATTTTTCAAATAAAGTAAAATTTCTGTATACATGCAGCGCGAAAAATGTGGACAAACATGTTTTTGATAAAAAAAAAACCATTCAGTGTATATTTATTGGTTTGGGTAAAAGTTATAGCGTTTACAAACTATGGTGCCAAAAGTGAATTTTCCCATTTTCAAGCATCTCTGACTTTTCTGCGCACCTGTCAGGATTCATGAGGGGCTAAAATTCCAGGATAGTACAAATACCCCCCAAATGACCCCATTTTGGAAAGAAGACATCCCAAAGTATTCAGTGAGAGGCATGGTGAGTTCATAGAAGATTTTATTTTTTGTCACAAGTTAGCGGAAAATGACACTTTCTGACAAAAAAAAGAAAAAAAAAAGTTTCCATTTCTTCTAACTTGCAACAAAAAAAAATGAAATCTGCCACGGACTCACTATGCTCCTCTCTGAATACCTTGAAGTGTCTACTTTCCAAAATGGGGTCATTTGTGGGGTGTGTTCACTGTCCTGGCATTTTGGGGGGTGCCTAATTGTAAGCACCCCTGTAAAGCCTAAAGATGCTCATTGGACTTTTGGCCCCTTAGCGCAGTTAGGCTGCAAAAAAGTGCCACACATGTGGTATTGCCGTACTCAGGAGAAGTAGTATAATGTGTTTTGGGGTGTATTTTTACACATACCCATGCTGGGTGGGAGAAATATCTCCATAAATGACAATTGTTTTATTTTTTTTACACACAATTGTCTATTTATAGAGATATTTCTGCCACTCAGCATGGGTATGTGGAAAAATACACCCCAAAACACATTATACTACTTCTCCTGAGTACGGCGATACCACATGTGTGGCACTTTTTTGCACCCTAACTGCGCTAAGGGGCCCAAAGTTCAATGAGTACCTTTAGGATTTCACAGGTCATTTTGAGAAATTTCGTTTCAAGACTACTCCTCGCGGTTTAGGGCCCCTAAAATGCCAGGACAGTATAGGAACCCCACAAATTACCCCATTTTAGAAAGAAGACACCCCAAGGTATTCCGTTAGGAGGATGGTGAGTTCATAGAAGATTTTTTTTTTTGTCACAAGTTAGCGGAAATTGATTTTAATTGTTTTTTTTCACAAAGTGTCATTTTCCGCTAACTTATGACAAAAAATAAAATCTTCTATGAACTCACCATACTCCTAACGGAATACCTTGGGGTGTCTTCTTTCTAAAATGGGGTCATTTGTGGGGTTCCTATACTGCCCTGGCATTTTAGGGGCCCTAAACCGTGAGGAGTAGTCTTGAAACCAAATGTCGCAAAATGACCTGTGAAATCCTAAAGGTACTCATTGGACTTTGGGCCTCTTAGCGCACTTAGGGTGCAAAAAAGTGCCACACATGTGGTACCGCCGTACTCAGGAGAAGTAGTATAATGTGTTTTGGGGTGTATTTTTACACATACCCATGCTGGGTGGGAGAAATATCTCTGTAAATGACAATTGTTTGATTTTTTTTTACACACAATTGTCCTTTTACAGAGAGATTTCTCCCACCCAGCATGGGTATGTGTAAAAATACACCCCAAAACACAATATACTACTTCTTCTGAGTACGGCGATACCACATGTGTGACACTTTTTTGCAACCTAGGTGCGCTAAGGGGCCTAACGTCCTATTCACAGGTCATTTTGAGGCCTTTGGATTCTAGACTACTGCTCACGGTTTAGGGCCCCTTAAATGCCAGGGCAGTATAGGAACCCCACAAGTGACCCCATTTTAGAAAGAAGACACCCCAAGGTATTCTGTTAGGAGTATGGTGAGTTCATAGAAGATTTTTTTTTTGTCACAAGTTAGCGGAAAATGACACTTTGTGAAAAAAAAAACAATACATATCAATTTCCGCTAACTTGTGACAAAAAATAAAATCTTCTATGAACTCATCATACACCTAACAGAATACCTTGGGGTGTCTTCTTTCTAAAATGGGGTCACTTGTGGGGTTCCTATACTGCCCTGGCATTTTACGGGCCCAAAACTGTGAGTAGTCTGGAAACCAAATTTCTCAAAATGACTGATCAGGGGTATAAGCATCTGCAAATTTTGATGACAGGTGGTCTATGAGGGGGCAAATTTTGTGGAACCGGTCATAAGCAGGGTGGCCTCTTAGATGACAAGATGTTTTGGGCCTGATCTGATGGATAGGAGTGCTAGGGGGTGACAGGAGGTGATTGATGGGTGTCTCAGGGGGCGGTTAGAGGGGAAAATAGATGCAATCAATGCACTGGGGAGGTGATCGGAAGGGGGTCTGAGGGGGACCTGAGGGTTTGGCCGAGTGATCAGGAGCCCACACGGGGCAAATTAGGGCCTGATCTGATGGGTAGGTGTGCTAGGGGGTGACAGGAGGTGATTGATGGGTGTCTCAAGGTGTGATTAGAGGGGGGAAATAGATGCAAGCAATGCACTACCGAGGTGATCAGGGCTGGGGTCTGAGGACGTTCTGAGGTGTGGGCGGGTGATTGGGTGCCCGCAAGGGGCAGATTAGGGTCTAATCTGATGGGTAACCGTGACAGGTGGTGATAGGGGGTGATTGATGGGTAATTAGTGGGTGTTTAGAGGAGAGAATAGATGTAAACAATGGATTTGGGAGGTGATCTGATGTCGGATCTGCGGGCGATCTATTGGTGTGGGTGGGTGATCAGATTACCCGCAAGGGGCAGGTTAGGGGCTGTTTGATGGGTGGCAGTGACAGGGGGTGATTGATGGGTGGCAGTGACAGGGGGTGATTGATAGGTGATTGACAGGAGATCAGTGGGTTATTACAGGGAATAACAGATGTAAATATTGCACTGGCGAATTGATAAAGGGGGGTCTGAGGGCAATCTGAGCGTGTGGGCGGGTGATTGGGTGCCCGCAAGGGGTAGATTAGGGTCTAATCTGATGGGTAACAGTGACAGGTGGTGATAGGGGGTGATTGATAGGTGATTGATGGGTAATTAGTGGGTGTTTAGAGGAGAGAATAGATGTAAACAATGGATTTGGGAGGTGATCTGATGTCGGATCTGCGGGCGATCTATTGGTGTGGGTGGGTGATCAGATTGCCCGCAAGGGGCAGGTTAGGGGCTGATTGATGGGTAGCAGAGACAGGGGGTGATTGACTGGTGATTGACGGGTGATTGACGGGTGATTGACGGGTGATTGACAGGTGATCAGGGGGGATAGATGCATACAGTACACGGGGGGAGGGGTCTGGGGGGGGGTCTGGGGAGAATCTGAGGGGTGGGGGGTGATCAGGAGGGGGCAGTGGGCAGGGGGGGGATAAAAAAAAAATAGCGTTGACAGATAGTGACAGGGAGTGATTGATGGGTGATTAGGGGGGTGACTGGGTGCAAACAGTGGTCTGGGGGGTGGGCAGGGGGGGGTCTGAGGGGTGCTGTGGGCGATCAGGGGGCAGGGGGGGGGGAAATCAGTGTGCTTGGGTGCAGACTAGGGTGGCTGCAGCCTGCCCTGGTGGTCCCTCGGACACTGGGACCACCAGGGCAGGAGGCAGCCAGTATAATAGGCTTTGTATACATTACAAAGCCTATTATACTATTTCCATGCGGCGATCCGGGTGCTAGTAACCCGCCGGCGCTTCCGAACGGCCGGCGGGTTACTACGAGCGGTGGGCGGAGCCAGTCCCCGGCGGCTGATCGCGTCACGAATGACGCGATCGCTGCATAGCCACCCACGCAGCCGCCCCCGCCGATGGGCGTATTGCGGTCGTTTGGGCCCGGACTTTGCCGCCGCCCATCGGCTGGGGGCGGTCCTCAAGTGGTTAAGTTTATATTTTATTTTTTTTTATTTATATTTTATTTTTCCGTACAGTTTTGCTTTAAGTTTTCTTATTCTTACCACTATCTTCATAATCAGAAGAACTGTGCTTCAGTCACTGTAGAAACTGGAGTGATCCGAAACCATTAACCATTGATTATTTGAACAGGACATGTGCCTGTTTATTTGCTTTAAAAGCTCCATTTACAATGTGCAATCAAAGATTTAGCCTAATTTAGACTATGTTGTCATCATCATCATAGTGCCAAAGTTAGCGATATAGCAGATCTGGATGCCAGGTTCTCAACCTTCTAAAATTCTGCAGAGTCACAAATGCTAATTCTGTCTTAGGATAATTATTACAAACAGTTTTAAGTTCTATAAATATCCAATGTAATCTGTAGCACACGGCCACCCTCACAGCTTGTTTATCAGTCCCTATTTTGTCCCCTAAACTGAGCTGTAGGACCAGAATCTGCCTCCTCTGTATTGACCCATTGAAACCTTCATCACCAGTGGCAAAGCAATAGGGGATGCAGAGGTTGGAACCGCACAGGGGCCCCTGTACTAGAAAGGCCCACTAGGGGCCATCCGTTATCCATCTTATTAGCTTTTTATTGGTGCTATGCTGGTACTGAACACCTCCATATGTGCATTGTATAGTGGTAATCCTTAAACTGTTTCCTTACTCTGATTACTCCTCTCTGACACTGCAGCTGTCATTGGAAGGTTTTGGAGCTCCATATCAATACAGTGCTTGGGGCTCCATGTAAAACTCGCACTGGGGCCCCAAGCTCCTTAGTTACGCTACTGGTCATCACCATGCAATGCCTCTGAATGTTAGTCATTAGTGATTGTTATTATTTATTATTACTTAGTATTTATATAGTGCCAACATCTTACGCAGCACTGTACAGAGTATATTGTCTTGTCACATAACTGTCCCTCAGAGGGGCTCACAATCTAATCCCTACCATAGTCCTATGTCTATGTACAGTATGTATTATGTAGTGTATGTATCGTAGTCTAGGGCCAAGTTATTAAGGGGGAAGCCAATTAACTTATCTGTATGATTTTGGGATGTAGGAAAGTGGAGTGACCGGAGGAAACCCACGCAGATATGGGGAGAACATACAAACTCAGAGAGTGCTATCCACTATGCCACCGTGCTGCCCATTAGTGATGGGCAAACGTGAAAATGTGTTCACAATACAACAGAACATCATCCTATCTCAATTAAACATGTTCATTTTATTTCCCCATCTTACCCCTCATACCCCATTATATAATGTGATCCTGGAGGAGGAGTCTTAAAAGTACCTATAGCACCTAGTGTTAACACTAAAATGCTGGGTTGAAAGGAAACATCAGGCAATCCCCCCAAAAAATAGATTTACTTACCTGGGGCTTCCTGCATCCCCTGGAAGTCTATGCGTCCCTCACCGCAGCTTCGGTCCCAGCAGGTCTCCCATGGTCCTCTCCGTAGCTGCCGCCAACCTTCTGCCCATGCGCCAGCACTCACACTCTCGTCACTACTATGTATACTAGAGGATCTTTTTAACCACTCCTGGCGCCTGGACGTGTTTGTCACATGCACCCGTGCCGTCCCCTGTTAGCCCGGAGATCAATGAATGGGAACATAGTTCCCATTCATTAATCTAAGTCCCGGCAGAAAAAACGACGGCTTCTTATCAGAGGCCGTGGTCTTTCTGAGTAAAAAAAAAAAGTTTCCCGTCCTCCATATGCTTCCTGGAAGCAAGCATTTTGCTTCCAGGGCTAACATAGCATACATTTTTTAATAAAATTAGGGATGGGACAAATCCACAATTTCTTCGAATCCGAATCCGGATCCGAATCTAAAAAGGTTCTCGAATATCTCGAACCTTTCGAATCCCGAATCTAACGAATCCTGCACATAAAAATTGTGCGATCCGTGGTATAGTTGCCCGCAGTATAGGTACCCAGGCATAGGTAGCGAGGTAAAGGTGCCTTCAGTATAGCTAGCTAGGTATGGGTGCCTTCAATATTGGTAGCTTTCAGTATAGGTAGCAAGGTATAGGGGCCTGCAGTATAGGTAGCAGGGTATATGGGCCTTCAGTATAGGTAGCAGGGTATATGGGCCTTCAGTATAGGTAGCAGGGTTTATGGGCCTTCAGTATAGGTAGCAGGGTATATGGGCCTTCAGTATAGGCGTCAGGGAATATGGGCCTTCAGTATAGGTAGCAGGGTATATGGGCCTTCAGTATAGGTAGCAGGGTATATGGGCCTTCAGTATAGGTAGCAGGGTATATGGGCCTTCAGTATAGGTAGCAGGGTATATGGGCCTTCAGTATAGGTAGCAGGGTATATGGGCCTTCAGTATAGGTAGCAGGGTATATGGGCCTTCAGTATAGGTAGCAGGGTATATGGGCCTTCAGTATAGGTAGCAGGGTATATGGGCCTTCAGTATAGGTAGCAGGGTATATGTGCCTTCAGTATAGGTAGGTAGCAGAGTATAGAGGCCTTCAGTATCGGTAGCAAGGTACATGTGCCTTCAGTATCGGTAGCAAGGTATAGGGGCCTTCAGTATAGGTAGCACAGTAGGTAGGTATGTATAGGGGGCCTGTAGGTAGGTGGGTAGGTAGGTAGGTATTGAAGCCTGTAGGTAGGTATAGTGGCCTGTAGATAGGTATAGGGGCCTGTAGGTAGGTAGGTATAGCGGCCTGTAGGTAGGTAGGTATAGCGGCCTGTAGGTAGGTAGGGATAGTGTTAGGTAGGTAGGTAGGTAGGTAGAAATCGCCCGCCCGCCAACCCCCCCACGGCCCCCTCCGTCCCCCATGCCTCCTCCGCTCACCCCTGCATAAGAATCTACTCACCTTTCCCGTGGAGCACAGAGCAGCAGACCTCTTCATTACTTCCTTGTTCCCTCTAGTGGCCGGACCGGCTCTTACTGATGACGTCATTGTAAGAGCCGGTCATTAGGAGGAACCAGGAAGTCGGTGAGAGGTCTGCCGCTCTGCGCTCCGCTATGGATAGGTGAGTGGATGGTAACTATGCGGGCAGGGGGGGCGAGCGGAGGAGGCGCGGGGGGGTCGGAGGAGGACGAATGTGAGCGGCGGATGCGCGGCGATGCGGCGTCGGGATTCGGCGGATTCGTATAGTGGAAAATGGCGTCGGGATTCGAATCCACGAATCTCAAATATTTCCTAATATTCGAGGGATTCGTGGATTCGCAGGATTTGTCGTCCCACCCCTAAATAAAATAAACCCACATTACATTTAAAATGTACTGTTTACCTCCCACACCAAAAATTACCCAATTTTTTTTTTTTTTTATGAAAAAAAAAATTACAATAAAACAAAAAACAAAAACATAAATAGTTACCTAAGGGTCTGAACTTTTTTTAATATGCATGTGAAAAGGGTATATTAAGAAAATGTTTTAAATTATAAGCTTGTAAATGATGATGGACGCAAAACTGAAAAAATGCAACTTTTGTAACGAGCAGCGGGGATACGGCGGTCACGGAGAGCAGCGTGACCGCCGCCGCCATCCCCGCCGCTCAGCTACGCACGCCGCTCTCGCCCGCGCGCAGTCTCAGGTGTGCGCGCGGCCAGCGGCAAGATCTATATGCGTCCCATAGATGCATCAGCTGACCTGCGGGTCGGCTGACGTCACGGGGGGCGCGCCTCCCTGTTGATTGGCTGGGCGGACTCAGGTAATCCCTTCCTGGATAAAAGACATGGGCTTTAAGTTGCCCGGGGTCTGTTGTTGCGAACACATCGTGTTAGCGCTCAGACCTAGTTAGGTTCCTGCCTGTGATAGATGTATATGCAGTGTATGTGATATACATCTATCTCTAGTTAGTCTTATTGATTGTATTATTGTATTTCTCTGTGTATGACCCTTTGCTCGTTCCTGACTACTCTCTCTGCCCTGTGATTCTGTACCTCAACCATCTGACTTCTATTGCCGACCTCTGCCTGAACATTACTCTGAGTCTGTCTTCTGATTCTGTAACTCTGCCTATCTGATACCGTTGCCAACTATTGCCTTACTCTCACGCCGATCTGCCTACTGATTTTGTACCCTATCTGCTCGTCTGTTGCCTACCTGACCTGTCTGACCATTCTACTCACCAGTGGGCCCTCGCCACTGGTGAGGTTACTGCTGTAGATCCGTCTGCGAGCCTCTTTTGCATTTGAGGTTCCGCTGAGGATCTATCAGTGTATACAGTCTGCACCAATCACTACACACTGTGTAATAAAGTTGTGTGTCTTCATTGTTATTCTCCGGCTACCGCTATCTCTGTATTATTGGTGATACTGCAGATCACCACATAATTAGAGTATTTACCTTGCTAACACGCAGATTGTTACACCTTTATTTCCAAATAAAATATTAGCACTATACATTGCAATAGGGACATCATTTAAATAGTGTAATAACCGGGATAAATGGGCAAATAAAATACGTGGGTTTTAATTAAAGTAGCATGTATTATTTTAAAGTTATAATGGCTGGAAACTGAGAAATAATGATTTTTTTTTCCATTTTTTTCTTAATATTCCTGTGAAAATGCATTTAGAAAAAAAATAATTCTTAGCAAAATGTACCACCTAAAGAAAGCCTAATTGGTGGCTGAAAAAACAATATATAGATCAATTCATTGTGATAATTAGTGATAAAGTTATTGGCGAATGAATGGGAGGTGAAAATTGCTCTGATGCATAAAGTGAAAAATACCCACGGGCTGAAATGGTTTAAGTTCCAGGACACACCCCTTTAGCAGCTCTGTTTAAGGTAGTAGTTACTATGTCAAAAATAATGCAGTAACACTCCTCGAAAGTAGGTCGTCGATTTCTAGAGACTGACCTCTATTTCTGCAATTCTAAGGTATCACATTAAACATTTTCCTAAAATCGTTAAAGCACACGGATTGACTTGACATTAAACCCAATTGGAATGATTTTCTGCTTTAAAAGAAATCTAGATTTTGGGTTTATCCAAATTCCATGATAATTACATAAGGTTTGCTTTGCTCTATACTGTATGTTTTGTTAAGTTAATTAGCAGGCTGTCAAAATATATACGTCCAGCCAATACGTTTGCTGCCAAAAGAGCCATAGATCTCTGGAAAAGAGGATGACAGGGAGTCTTCTCTGACAGTGAGGAGGTTAAAGCGTAAGATTAGCATCTATAGCGTGTCAAATTTCCTGAATGACGAATTAGATTGATGCCTCCTTCCTTCCCCAAGGAGCTGTATAGAGGAGCTTGATTTGTTTTCTCCTTGCATATACTCCCCAAGCAAGAGTTTAATATTACCCAGAATATTTAGCTCAACTAATTCCCGCGACAGCCAATAATCACTGTTTTGTTTTATCAAGCTATTCATTATTTAAGTTACTCATGAGTGATTTTGACGTGGAATGCAGAAGTCTATGGGGGTCGCTCTTCTGGGGTCAATAATGAATGAACTGAGAGAGGAAGACAGCTGACAGGAAAAAAGAACGAGGAGGACGTGGATCAACTGAGACAGCCAGATCATGAACAGAGATGGAAATAATTTGAATTGCCTGTGAGGAGGGGGGGATAAACGTAAAGAGAATCGTATTTCGTGCACATGGACATGTAAGTAAGCAGCTCACAGCAATGCGGGTTGAAAATATAGGTGGACAAGGTTCTGAGTCCAGGTCCTCCTTGGCTTTCGGCTGCACTGCAGTGTGGTAGGGTGACCACTGGGGTGAACCTAGAGCAGCCACAGTGCCTCAGAGTAGAAAGCCCAGGGGAGATCCAGTTCTCTGGGAAATAAGTTGTATGTAATAAGTCATGACATCTGACTTCTTGGGAATAAAGGCTTTACTTCGATGAACAAACAAGGAAGATTCCAAGGGTAAATAACCCCAGCAGAAAGCATTGTGAACGTTGCCTGGAAAAGAGTTTTATAACAGCTTTGTTGACTTCCCACAACGGTCAGCAAAAGTGCTTGACAAGGATGAAAGGTCTTACTTGAGAAGGTGCTCTGAAGTGGTGATGTCCCGTGGCCAGGTTGCTAAGCTTGGCAATTCCATAACTGCTCACTCAACTTGTGATGAATCTCCCAAGAGCAGATAGTGTGGTTAGCAAGGGTGGGCCTGAATTACTGAAGAACACTGGTGATCACAAGGGATTTTGTGGCAAGGCCTGGGTTTATTAAAAAGAGCCTGCTATTCGGTGGCAAACATCTACAACATTCACCTGGGTAAGATCAGATCAATAGTTGTCAGAGAATGCCTCCACCCGATTATAAGTAGTCAGAGAATACCCCCCTCAGTATAAGTAGCCAGAGAGTTCCCCCAAGTATAGGTAGGCAGAGAGTGCCCCCTCCCCGTTATATGTAGCCATACAGTTCCTTCCAGTATGGGAAGCCAGAGAGCCCCCCTCCCCACCCCATATGGATAGCCAGAGAGTGCTCACTCCCAGTATAGGTAACCAGAGGGTCATCATCCCCTTCAGTATAGGCAGCCAGACAAGGCGCCCCCCTCATCCCCTATGCAGAGTATGCAGCAGAGCAATACACAACTCACCTATCCAGAATCCAGTAGGCATGTGCGACCTGATTTCATCATCTATTTCTAGGCACTCCGGCTCGATGGTTAGAATGCCATCTATCATGATGATACATCTGATACATCTCTTTAGAGCTGGAGTGCCTAGGAGAAGACAATAGAAACGGGCTGCGTGTGGCCGGATCCTAGAAACAATGTCATCAATGACATTGTACACACCCAGACGACCAGTGGCGTAGCAATAGGGGTTGCAGAGGTAGCGACCGCATCTGGGCCTTAGGCCAGAGGGGCCCCATGGGGCTCCTTCCTCAACCAAAGTATTAGCTGTTTATTGGTCATGTGCTGATAATAATCACTTGTATAGATTCTTTGAATAGTAGCAATCATTAAAGAGAATCTGTACTCTAAAATTCTTACAATAAAAAGCATACCATTCTATTCCTTATATTCTCCTGGGCCCCTCTGTGCTGTTTCTGCCACTCCCTGCTGCAATGCTGGCTTGTAATTGCCATTTTTATGCAGTGTTTACAAACAAAAAACATGGCTTCTAACCCAGAGTGTGATACGCTGAGAACAGCTTACTGTGTGACTCATGCAGAGCTTAGAGAGGGTGTGTATAGCTTCTGCCAATGACAAGCAGTGCTGTACATTCCACACATTCCAGCCTGAGCCCGACAGAGATGACAGAGGAAAGAAGATAAGATTTATTACAGAGACAGTGCAACTAGAAAATGCAGCAGTAAGACAGACCACATTAGAACAGGCATAGGAACTTATGGGATAGAAGAAATAAGGCTCAAAATTTTGTTACAGAGTCTCTTTAACAAACTTTTCCCCATCCCCTTCTTATACCTCTAATACCGTGGATGACCTTGGCAGGTTTTGTTGCACTGTATCAAGTGTTACATATAGAGTGCTTGGGGGGGCCCAATGTAAAACTCGCACCAGGGCCCATAATTCCATAGCTACACCACTGCAGACGACTGTACAATATCTGCCCAATAGCTGTTTGAATTGAAATGGCAGTTGGGTCTGGCAGAATATCAGAAACTGGTCGCTCCTCATTGCCATTAAATTAAACACCTTTTGGGTATATTTTTTTTATAATGATTGTTGTCCAATATGGCAATATCTGTCATTTGTTGGACATTTAAAATTAATATTATCTAACGTGTGCACTAGACTTGAGACTTTAGGTGAGAGAAACAATTTAACAGCTAGCGCCTGAATTCTAGCTACCTGTCCATTATTGACCATTGAAGTCTGCATGTGAACGTTTTTAGAGAACTGCTGCTTGTGAGGTTTCTACTGGTCAGACTGGTCAGAATCAGAATCACCTTTATTTACTAAGCACACCGTAAGGCGTGCCCTGAATTATTTGTGGTACACAAGGCAAAGTGGCAATAGAACCTAAGACACACATAGGGCTTGATTCACAAAGCGGTGCTAACCTACTTAGCACGGCTAAAGTCTTTAGACTTGCTAACCAGGGTGCTAAGTAGGTTAGCACCGGATTTCTCAATCAGATCGCGCGCTAACTTTGCGCGCGTAAAACTTTAAGCACGCAAAGTCCTATGCGCGCTAAGTCCCATAGGCTTTAATGGGCACTTCGCGCGGAGCGCCCTGCTCTCTGTGCAGTGCGCGCGTAAAGTTTTGTAGACGTGCTAAGGGGGTTTTCACAGGCGTGCTAACAGTTAGCACCGCTTTGTGAATCAAGCCCGTAGTCTTGATAGACTGAGGAAGATTGAACCAGCACAAGCATGGGAAGCATACTAGAGGTGCTTGGAAGTTCGAGTGGGGGGCTGGGGAGTAGTGCTGTCCAAGGGCTAGAGTTCCACAGGGTTGCAGATCTGGCTGGTGGCACTAGAGTTCAGCATGAGGATTGCTAAGGGAATCAACAGAAGTGGTCCATGAGATGCTGATGATTTTAGGTTGCTGTAAATTACATCATGTATTGCATTGGTCACATGGAGTCTGGGCACTCAGACTCCACATGACCAAGTGTCCTTGGCACAGCCATCATGTATAGTCCGACCTGTGTCCCAGCATCCACCTGCTTTGACTCACCTCTCTACACTGTATGACTAATGTTTGTCTGCACATGACTGGATTGAAATTGTATGATTCTACTACCGAGTGTTGCTAAAATAAAGTCAATTCACTATGGATGATGCCTTTGCTTGTCTCCATTTGGATTGATCTAATAACATATGGTCAGCTTCTGACAGTACAAAAGCAAGATAACATTCAGGTCACCAAGAGCACAACTGCTCAATGTTTGCCTAAGAGAAACCAAGAGGTACCAGCAAAAAGTTATGTAAGGTGGTAGCATGACCCAACAAGCACTGGAATGAGGATAAAGTGAGCGGGTAAAATCAGGTAATACAGCCAAGACACTAAAGAATAATGTGTGGAAAGGCTTGTAAGAACCACGCTTGGTAATCTGTCAGAAATCTGACAGGACGTGTTTTAAATATGAATTACATGTACCTATTGTATTTACTTTAACACTGAAAACTATGGTAGAAGTGGTATAAAACTTTGACATAACATTCAATAAAAAATATGTTTCTCTACTTTTTTTTACCTATTCAGTTACCATATTTGTTTTTGTGCACAAGTAATATTGTCTGCTTACAAATTACAAGTTCCCTAAGTACAGTTTATCTGCTCTGAAAGCTGCCATTGCATTTTATTCATATATTTTAATATATAAATACAGCAGCTATCTAGTGATAATTTCTCATATGTCTCTGTTTGTCAGCTCAGCACAGTTCCGCCTCAAAACATGGCTGGCTGTAACCAATTGTAGCAACAGGGATGTAAACAAAAGATAATGTTATCGCCTCCCTCACCTTCAGATGCGGATGATAAGCTGAAGGAGCTTTCCATTGAAGAACAAAGTGCTGTGTTTAACTGTTTGAATGCTGTTGTTACCTTTTTTTTGTGATAGTAGGTTAAAGGCTGTAAAATAATCTTTTAGAACAAAGAGGAAATGCTGAGTTTCAGACCACTTTAAGTCCAGGAAGAAAAAGTCCTTTGTTTCTGTTTTTTTTTTCTGTTTTTGTTAACTTTTTATTTTGGTTTCTACATTTCTAAACAATAATTTTGGCAAGGTTCCCCCAAGGTCCATCAGTGACCTGGTCCAGACTACCAAAATACTTGTATCATGGCTGCTAAATCTACAACAGTGATGTCATGCTCCCTTTTGCAATATTGTGAAACATGATATGAGCTGATTGTCTGGATAGCATTGAGTTGTTTCTCATGGGTCAGAGCTGAACAGCTTCACCTAGAGGCCAGTGCTGCAACTGAAAGTACGAGGAAGCTTATAAACACAGCCTGAAGCAGATGCAGGGCTTGTCTGCTGACTGTCTACACAATATCACCTCCCAGTTGACTGGCATATTTTCAAGTGCAAAGGAACTGTAACCATGTGACCAGATAATATTTCCTCTTCTTTTTTTTCTTTTTTTTTTTGTATTGCGCTTTTCTCCTGTCAGACTCAAAGCGCTTACGAGGCTGCCATTAGAGCGCACTCAGTAGGCAGTAGCAGTGTTAGGGAGTCTTGCCCAAGGAAATCCTTACTGAGTAGGTGCAGGCTAGGCTTACTGAATAGGAAGGATACCCAGTTTTACATTAATTATTGTGGTTTCAGCATTCAGAAATGCTGCTTATATCTATACATTGCTGTATATTGGTATGTAAGCACACCCTCCCATTGATATTTAGCCTAGGATATGATGTCAAGCAGCACTCTGGTAGATCATGTGATGTTCCTGCTCACTTTACAGAGGGAAGGGGAAAATACTCCACTGTGATTCACCTTGTCTAGAGTAAAGATTCCAGCATAAGGGCTCATTCAGACTATGCGCGCTGCCGTGTGCATTTTGGCAGCGTGCATAGTGTGCGACACGCAAGAATGGTAGAAGGGCATAGACAGCCCTTCTACTGTTCCCATCATATGCGCTGCGCAGGAGCATGATGCGCTTTCGCTCTGCTACATGCATTTCTGGGAATCGCAGCGCAGATCCCATTCAGCGCGGCGCATAGTAGCGCAGATGGTGTGCGATCGTACACGTTGCATTCCGATCGCACAGCCATCTGCGCTAAATGATGTGAACGAGGCCTTACTGATAAATTCAAGAATGTAAATCAGGGTAAAGTAAGATTTTACAGTGGGAAAGCATTGGCTAAATAATTTATAAATGAGTATTGTAAAAAACAAAGGAACAAAAAAAAACAAATGCATTTATTAAGTTCCATACCGTAAAGCTCTTATTTAAGTTTTAAGTTCACTTTCACACATCACCAGAATATATAATTAGTCTCTGCTTCTATGTCTCATGCACCTGTAGTCTTGTGCAGGTAATACTTAAAAAAAATACTGGCAGCAGAGTTTTGTTCCAAAGTGGCATGTGTGATAAATGAGCCAGAGTGCATTCTACAGTATATTCCGGTTAACAGGAACCCAGACTTCCAGCATGCTCAACTAACTGGCATGCATGGATGAAGTGATTTATAGGGATGGTCGGAAAATTCTGCGGAATTATTAATTCCGTGATTCCGGCCGGAATTAGCTAATTCCGATTCCGGTGGTCGGAACGGAATTCCTATACATCCTAAACGGAATTCCGCGGAAATGTTATAATTCCGACGGAATTTTCCGGTATGACACCCAAAAACTCTCTCTCTCTCTTTCTCTCTCTCTCGCGCGCTCTCTCGCGCTCTCTCTCTCGCTCTCGCTCTCTCTCTCTCTCGCTCTCTCTCATATACCATAGCTGGGATTTGAACCCAGGACACAGTGGGTAGTAGGTATCTGTCTTACCCTCTAGACCATGAACCACACTACATGCTAAAGCTAGCCTAGCATAAACCATACTACCATTATGATCAATTCAATAGAAAAAGTAACATGATTAAGGATTTGTACTTTTTGAAAAGCATGTTTAGCAATTTCAGCAATAGCAGGTGTAGCGCCTCAGTGCTATTGCTGAAATTCTGTCTTGTCCCCATGTTTATTGCCTGTTGAAGTGGGCTGGGCCTGCGAAACGCGTTGCACTGTTTTGGGGTACTAGTTAATAAATGTGACTACTATTCAGACAGTCTTTCGTGTCTGCTTTATGGAGGTAAGTCCACCGCTTCCTCCCAGCAAATTTGAAAGTTTTTATCCGCTTTTACCCTGCTGGCGCCTCTGTTTTCCTACTGTTATATCGTGTCCACCCCTGGTGGAGGGGTGATCTACCCCCTTTCGCATCTACAGAGAGCGACTTCTTATCCCTGAGTGAGGACAGGTCTAATCTCCTCACCTGCCTATACAGTGGTTGCCTTTGTGGTAACCCACATTTGTGAGTATAATTTTCTCACGATAACCTTTACTTCATTTATGCTTAACATACTACACTATATTGGGCTCTCGGTTTCTCTACACTTTAAAGCCTCAAGCTTGTCTACTTCCATCAAACACTTCTGTTTCTTTTACAAAAATCATCACATATATTATGACAAATTACTTCACATTTTTTTCTGGTTTCACACGAGGCAATCTTGCCAAAATAGTCTCTAACAAAGGACACCATTCTAAGGGCTCATAATAGTACTAATATCATATCCTAATGATGCGCAGGGGATCAGAAAAGGGAAGGAAAAATTGGTAGGAAAGGGAATGAAAGGACAAAATGGGAGGAATGGAAAAGGGGAGGGGTAAATATTTCCGAACTTGTATTTAGCACTCACGGAGGCAGGATAACTGAAACTAGGTTTATTTACAGTATTCACCAGCTCTCTATATGAAGAAGAATTTCACTTTGTGTGCCCAGTGTCTGACTGGGAGCTGGAAAAGCTGAGGAAATTCACCTGCTGGCCAAGCAGAAGTAACCCTGTGTTATAACTCCCAATAGAAACCTGCAGCAAGTCTTCCCTGTGAGCAGCAAAACCGGATTACTGCTGTTTGGCCAGCAGGTGGATTTCCTCAGCTTTTCCAGCTCCTAGCCCGACTGTAATGGTTGCATACAAATCATGCACTGCACATCCAGCATGACACACTTTATGAGCAATGCATGAATGCTGCAACCAATTGAAAGTGTCACTGTTCAGGAAATGACTGAAATACTGAGACAAGGCGTAAATGAATAATGAGAGTTTATTAACCAAGAACTAAAAGGACTGTGACCAGCAATGTACATTAATCTCATGCACAGCAATGGCAATAATATGCAATGATATTCAAACATATACACAAGATAACTCTACAGGCAAATGTATTCAACTTGACATACACATGCCATGCCTATACAATAGCCTATACAAATAGCTCTCCCTGCATAAGGAGTAATGCAGAGCAACCCAGTGTATATATACTATTGTGTGCACACAGACCCCGGAACCTGGTTAAATATACACAGTAGATATTTACAAATATATAAAAGAGATAATCGCAGTACAGAAGGAGCACGCTAACGGGTAGTCATACAGGCCAAACATGAACCAGAATATCAAACCATACAATGTAGTCGCTAGGCAAAGAATCATCGAGAGCAAGGCTAGAGGTCATACACGGAATAGCAAGAACACAGGATAACAAGACACAAGGGCCAGTAACTCAGGCTAGG